>NC_085867.1:39588982-39633982 GCF_034702125.1 Engraulis encrasicolus
GGGAAAACGCCGCTTATCAATTAATCGTAAGTCGATCAATAAGGCTATCAACTAATGATTAATGAATTAATCGATAATTTGCATCCCTAGTCCCCAACAATATGTGGGTGGGGCCCTGCCGTCTCAGTCCCACTTTATCCCCCATTTCAACAGCGCACAGGAATAAAACTGACTGATGAAAATCACAGAATTAAAATTAAATTACACACAATTAGAAATGTAGGGAACCCAAAAAGGGTAACAAAGGGTATCAATTGTTCATCATAATAGTGAACAGTAAACATACAGTAGTTCTCAACTGCCAATTAACACCACCACCACCCAACCATAATTCACAACATTGTAGGGTTTCCTTTTTTAGTGTACCTTATCTATGCAAATAAAATGACACGAACTACTCCTCAACAAAGATTTACAATACCTGCAAAAAAACACATAAAAATGAGGAACACTTCACTAACATGGCTGACCTCTCCTGCTCCTTCAAATTGCGTAATGTCTGCTAAACTGTTTACCATTTCACATCAAGACTGTTTCAGGTACTAACTTAATAAGTTGAACCTGTCTCATGTGATAACAGTTGGGTTTTTTTACATTCTGGGTCTAAACAACACAGAAAAATAAACCTGACATGTGGATAAAATAAAAACACCATTTCGGCAGGTGCATTTCAGTTCCCTAAAACGGATATTTTTAAAAAAAAAACAGAGTTTTAAGAGGAAATGTATAAAACTCAAGTTTACGTGTTAACAAGAGACCCAAACCAATGCATTGAAAAGAATATCCATATATGTGTAAACTGGGTCTCACTAGGATATGCAGAAGAGAAAAACTTCTCTCAGGTGGTTCAAAATCACGCAGATCACAACAGATTTAATGGATTGGGATAGAACGACGCAGGATTGGTCTGACACGTTTTAATTACGTGTCGTTGAAATGTAATTGTGTCAAACAACAGAAGAAGCCCTCCTGGCAAACGTTGTCCAGAGCCCTGCATCAATACCACCCCCTTCTTCGCAAATCTCATCTGACACGTGCGGTTGTAATGGGTTTCGTGACTTCACTATTGAGCAGCTTCAACCATACCAGACCTTTTGATAATTAAGTTTGTCTTGGCTATGCGCACTTAGGGCTTAACACACCTCGGCGGCTCTCAGTGACACATGGCCCTTTTATGCATGTGCGTTGGTGATTGGTTCTGAAATCTTTTGTTTTTTGGCGGTCAAATATTGTTTTCAAATCCTGACATGAAGGCAAATAGGCAACAAAATTACATTTTGTCTGTACAAAATACAGCTGTGACATTTAGACAGAATGTATAAACAAAACAAAAGAGAGAATTTTGGGGCAGTGTCAATTACGTTATAGGCTGTGGCGGCCTCCGTTATCCAATTAGGGCCCTCTCCTGGTTAGCCGCTGGCAGGGGAAGAATAGCTGTCACAAATCAATTTAGCCACGTCTCCCAGGTATTGCGAGGACAATGCACAAAATGCCAAGAATGAATGACTAATCACACAATGGCACAATCTTGAAATGGACACACACACACACACACACACACACACACACACACACACACACACACACACACACACACACACACACACACACACACACACACACACACACACACACACACACACACACACACACACACACACACACAATAGGCTGTCGCAATATTTACCATGGCACTACTAGCCTACTTGCTGATTGCAGGGCTGCTGACAGCTTTTGTTGGGCTGTCAAGGACAAAGCCATCTGAAAGGGCCCCCCATCCATTACATACAATGTAATGAGGACCCAATTTTGGGCCCCCTCTCTCCCTGGGCCCAGGACAACAGACCCCTATGTCCCCCCTATCGGCTTCCCTGGCTGATTGTATAATGAAGCATGATAACAAGTCAAAGGTTGTACAGTATTTCTGGCGTCAGGTAGATCATACTACGTAACCTGAATTAATCCTACATCTGTCATCATCACGTCACATGTATTTAAAATATACAGCAGCACGCCATTACACACATTCCAAACAAAGCCAACTTTACTCCTTTGAGCACCACTTGTAGCACACTGACAAAAGTTTACTTCCTATGCAATTGGACTACCTGTATGAAGAGTGTACATGTAAACTTACTTAACCCCTTTGCGGATTGTCCTCAATGACAAATGATCAAGTCTCAATCTGTTATTAAAAGCTCTTTGTAATGCCATCGCAATGTTGTTATTGATTCTTTGCATCACAAAGACTGGGCCGGTGGGCCCCATCTGCATTAAGAGGCTACGATAAACTGTGTCTGTCTGAAGACAAAAGCCATCCATCCTATTGAACATTGCTTTATGTCTTGTTGGAGTGGCACAAAATTGCTGTTTCCCATTAAGGACCACATGTAATGTATGCAAATGTTTTCAAAGCATACCACCGGTTAAGTCATTTCTGACCGAGAGAGGCTGTTTAGTTTCAATGAATGCGTAATGTGTGCAAGCATAATGAGGTAGATCAATTTAAAAATCACCACCAATGTAAAACCATATCTGAGAGGATTAGTAGGCTAATAATGGGCTTTTTTTATACAGTAGCAATAGAAACATTTTCAATTCATATCTATGCTCTAAATCGAGGTTAAAATGGGTAACAAACACAAGCTTCTTTCTGCCCGGCAGTAAGAGGGGGGAAAAAATCTCTGGAAGCAAGTCATGAAAACTTGTGGTGATGTCACATGATTTTATCCGTTTAAGGGCTAGAGAGAGAGCTAGAGGGCAAGAGAGAGAGAGCAAGGGAGAGAGAGACTGAGAGAGAGTGAGTGAGACAGAAAGAGAGAGAGCACAAGTTCTCTGCCTTGACCACACATAACGTTAGGCTGTTCATGGGGTTTTGTGAATATAGTGCCCGGATATAAACTCACTGTTAAAACCCAAGAAATGCTACCAAAGACCTCTGGGAGCAATCTGTTAGCTAGCTATTTACCATAATGGACATTCAGCCCTGGAATGAAATTATACATTCACGCTTTGGGATGCCAGTGGCAGGTACTGCATGTAAGTAGGATGCCACCCCGCTAAATCAATTCTGGAAGGTTGACGACTGCCTTCTCTCTATACCTTTCACACAATTCCGCAACCTGATCTCAAATATAGAATTAAGTAAAAAAAAAAAAAGAAAACACGAGGAGGAGGCGCTGCGAGGATCCAGATTTTTGACACAGGTGCTCAACAGTTTTTGTGGGTAATAAAACTCAAAAAATAAGAAAACGGAAGAATAGAATTTAGTCATCTCCTTAGGGTAGCAAACCAATGGTGGACTGCCTTCCTTGAGCAAAGTACCAGTACACACAAATCAGTGAATAGACTCCTACTTGTTCCTGAAGGCACAGTCACATGCAATGGCGGGGTCAGGCTGCTTTATCAGTCTTCACAACAAGTTACAGTAAAGAGAACACAAAATAGGAGGCAGATTGTTGCCAACTCCCGTCAGACTACTCTTGATTACAGTCGTGTGATTGGCTGTCTGATCTTCTCATCCTTTTAAGCCAAAAACACACCTCCTCCTCCCCCTCAACATCATTTACCTATTTATCAAGCCATTTCTGAATGTAAACAAACACACAAACCAGAAAGTCAGTCCTTACCGGGTGTTTTTTCTCGTATTCCTGCCTTCTTTTTTCCTCTCTCTCTCTCTTTCTCTCTCTCTCTCTCTCTCTCTCTCTTTCTCCCCTCTGTTTCAAAAGTCCTTGCGACTCAGTGGGAGCTTACCCTACGCCCAGCAAGCCAACTAACACATAGCTCCCTCCATTCAGGCCACACCCCACAGCACAGCAGAGCAGAGCAGAGCAGAGCAGAGCAGAGCAGACCCGTGGGCCACACCAAACCCCATGCAGGTCAGCCCTCAGCCAGCCCAGCCCTCTACTCACAGGAGCAACACAGCTTAGGCTCCCTCTTTCCCCATGTATAGAGAGAGAGCGACAGAAAGAGAGAGAGGAAGTATTTGTGTGCGTGCGTGCGTGCGTGCGTGCGTGCGTGCGTGCGTGCGTGTGTGTGTGTGTGTGTGTGTGTGTGTGTGTGTGTGTGTGTGTGTGTGTGTGCGTCTGAGAGAGAGAGAGAGAGAGAGAGAGAGAGAGAGAGAGAGAGAGAGAGACTTTAATTTGTTTGCACTGCATGTGTTTGTGAGAGAGATAAAGAACAGAGAGACAGAGAGAAAAAATTGAAAGAGGGAGAAGTGGAAAGAGGGAGCACAAGAGAGAGAGAAAGAGGGAGAGATAGGAGCAAGAAACAGGGAGGCAAACTTCAGTGTGTGTGAGTATGCACATGCCCACAGTAAGGGAGGGAACAGAGACGTTTTTTACCAATAGGCAGACTAGGAAATTGCTTAGGGCTCCATCAAAACGGTCCACTACGTAGGAGCCCCCAACAGTCAGCCTCACCATGGTAAATCCCAGTAAAAATCTTTCAATTGGGCCCCTTGTCTACATGTCGCCTAGGGCCCCAAATGGGTAGAACCGCCACTGGGAGGGAAGGAAGGACACTAAGAAGTGTTTGCGCTACGGTTCAATACCTTCACAGTGTTTTTTCCCCTCCCTCCACACTTCCTGCAGGAGGCTTTGGCACTCGCATGGGCCGATACTAATGATTTTGGCCGAGCTCCTTCTGGCCGGGATACTGCCGTTGCCCCGAGAAACGCAACACACAACACCAGCCATGCGTGTTATGGCACTGCACCACTCACCTCACCTCATCTCATCTCATCTCTTCGTCTCGTCTCCTCCCCGCAAGGGCACGGCACACAACAGCACGCTCGCCCTGCCCAAACCGTTCACTCATAAGTGAACTACACTACATAGGGTGTGAGATCATCGTGACACTGATTGCTGTGTGACAATGAATGTTACCTTTGTGGGTTTGTTTTAGTTCACGTTGTTTCTAGGCTGAAATTTTTAAACAGTGTGCACTTCACCACTAGGAGCTTAAAACAACTTGAATTCCAGATAATATCTGACAAACTGATATCAGGAAATGATTCTCAAATTGATGGTCAATTGTCTCACAAACTTCACTATGTTTGCTGAAACGCCAGCGTAGGTTTTCAGATCACCATTAGCAGTAAAAGAATATTTAAATAGGTTGGGTCACAACCTCAAGGGGCTAAAACGTAAAACCTCAACGTAACCTCAATGTAAAAGCTGTGGTACAGTCCTGAAGCACTTGAAATGCTTCTTTATAATAATGTAGGCCACTTTAAAACATATGGATTACTTCTTTTTTTGTTTTTAACCACACTAGGCTTTTTTTACATTTAGACATTTGTTTCATATCTTCACTTACAGTATTTCATATATTTGTTTATTTCATATTTTCTAAAGTGAACGTTTCAGGTTTCGAATACAGACAGTGTGAATGATGTGGAATGACAGTGATGTAGTATGATAATGAATCTGCTGTCTGAATAAAATTGAACCTGTCACAGGGAAAAGCCCACTGAGGCTAGATTCTATCACTTTGCCTGTCTTTCTCTATCTTTCTTTCTTTCTTTCTTTCTTTCTTTCTTTCTTTCTAGAAAAGTAGTAGAACACTGTTTTAACTGGATGCGATTGGTTCCTTTTCCTCTCTAACCATGACCCCATAACCTGTTCTTAATTCCAGTCCCTCATTACCTGGTTAGCCTGCTTCACTTTTGTGCAAAGTTAGTCTTGAAAGGCATACGTGTAGCGAAGCCAAGCTATGCTAAAAGCAGGAGCAGACATCTATCTGAAGTTCTCCATGAGAGACAACTTTCCAACCTGTAAGGCGACAGAGACACGGTACCACTGCTAGTCTGGAAGAGCAGAGCAACAGACATCCCTGTCCTGTATGGCAGGAATGGAGCCCCTATGGTCATAAGAAATAATGAGGGGGGACGCTGTGATGCAGTGGGCTAAGCCCCCCACATTTGGGCTTGCATGCCCACGAGGACCCCATTTCGTGTCCGGCCTGGGTCATTTCCCAGCCCTGCCCCATCTCTCTCTCACAATCGTTTCCTGTCTACTCTCATACTGTCCTGTAATAATAAAGGCCAAAAAGCCCCAAAAAATACTTTAAAAAAAGAGCAAATAATGAGGATGGGAAATAATGGGAAGCGATATGAGAGATGAGCTGGGCACTTGTAGCCTGACACAATAGCTAGGCCATGCCAGAGACAGACACACAGACCAAACACCCCAAGAGATTCTGTGTCTCTCAGCTTCGATCGATAAAAACCCACAATAAAGATGGCACAAAAGGAGATGGGGGCAAAAATTACACAAATCCAATACTGCAGACCCAAATGTCAGAGACATAGGCCTATGGGAGGCTGCTGGTGCAGCTTCTTCCCGTAAAAGACGGAAACAAAGTTTACAGACAGATCGTGAGATGGCAAGTCTCTCAGCTCCCTCTAAAGAGTCTGGAATATATGTGTTGTTATCAAGAGCCAGTAAGTGAAATGTCACGGGGAGGGGCACAAGAGGCAGTTGAGGCATCGACACACCACCAGTTGTATGTCAACTGTCTCTTTCAGGGTGCCCCCTGTGGTACTAAAATGGTTATTGCTGGTCTCAATTTAGGAGTTCAGCAGTTTCATCTATCTAATAATTCAAGAAAGTTCTGTCGGTGTCTCTGTGACCTGCGCAACTCCTGCAGCACAGCACCAAAAGATCTGAAACTTGGAAGGTGACTTGGCAGTGGTACAGCGGATTGCAGCGCAAAGTTTAAGGACATAAAATAGTGAAGATATGAACATTTTCATGGAATCAGCAGTGCACCCAACATTGAAGTCGCTGGTAGGAACCTTACCTTACCTTACCTTACCTTACCTTAAATACCGAAGATTTTAATCAAACAAATTCATTGGCTTTTGCTGTTCTGCTCAATAACTAGGCCTACACTTACAAAAGCCAACATTCCTTTTTCAAGTCGGCTGCGTCACAAACAAACACCTGACCCGCCACACAAGAACTCCATGTAGGCTATTTAAAACTGATGTCATTCGTAAACCGTCTCTCTCCCTCTCCCTCCATTCGCGGACAGTCTACCCACCAATTTCAAATTTCGAGTTCAAATGCGCTAAACGAGGTGCATCTTTCCAACAAGGGGCGTTTTAAAACGAGAGGGTCACAATCAGAAAGCAATAGCCTACTATGGCCGAAAAAAGCATTGACTGCGGATTTAGAATCAGTCGCGAGTAGGGCTGGCCAAAATATAATGTCATATGTCATCACAAGTCTAACGCGAGTCCCTTTCGAGATTTTTGATAGCGAGTCTAATGTCTCTGAAATTTAGACCTAGCAATGAAGAGTAGATGCACGCGTGACCCCACGCATGAGAGAGAGAGAGAGAGAGAGAGAGACAGAGACAGAGAAACAGACAGAGAAACAGACAGAGAAACAGACCAGCAGACAGACAGGTTATGCCCTCAAAATGAGTTTGAATGAGTATGAATTCAACTCTGAAACATATTTGTGCCTAATGGTTAGCCAAGAGATTTGCAACAATTATTTTATGTAGGTCTATGAGAAAAAATATATCTATCTATCTATCTGGTAGAAAATTACAGCTTACATGAAAAAAAACACAACACGCGCAAATAGGCCCAATGGGCTCTGCACTAGTCATCTTAAAGAAAAGGGATTAGGGTTTGACTAATGACACACACACGCAGAGAAGAACACCTTAACCCACTGAAACCTAGAAAGCATTACCACTTTTCCACCACTACAACGGGGAGGGTTCTGGCACAATTCTACCACTGAGTCCAGGAGAGTGGATAAGTCCTGTTTCTCTGATGCACCAGCCATTCATTTCTTGGCCACTAAAATACAATGTGTAAGAGGTTGGTACCATGCCTCGTGACAATGTGTTGGAACATAGACATACGGTAGGCTACTCTCAGGCTTGTTTTTCCAGGTGTTCTACTTTATTGTTTGTGTAAATGGATCATCCAGCACGCACCACATATTATAAATACCTCGGTCTAATTATAGACCACAAATTGTCATGGGACAGTTGTGCAGATGCAATCTATAAAAAGGGTCAACAACGTTTGTATTTCCTAAGGAAACTTAACTTTTTTAATGTTGACAACACCATTTTGACCTTATTTTACAAGTCTTTTATTGAAAGTGTTCTCTCCTATGGTGTGGTATGCTGGTATGGTCACTCTAAAGTGACGCACAAAAGGAAACTGGGTAAAATTGTTAAAACATGTGGGAAAATAATGGGGCGTCAGCAAAATGAGCTTCATAAACTTTATTTAGATAGATTAACAAAGAAAGCGGATAAAGTTTGTACTGACACTACCCACCCCCTCTCAGTTAAGTTCCAAACACTTCCTTCAGGACGCAGGTATAGATACCCCAATATTAGAGCAAAGAACTCCTTCATCCCCGTGGCAATTAACGAATTGAACAAGATGTGGGAGATACATTCATGACATTATGGACTTTCATATTGTGTTAATGGATGCATTTGACCAGTGGTCTGTATTTATTACGTATTTATTTACATAGTAACTATATGTTTAGCTATTTATTGAGTGTATTTGTTGTACTGTATGTGTTTTTTTATTGTAGGCCTATATGTTTTTATGCCATTCATTCTGCTGTGCTGTAAATCAAATTGCCTTTTAAAGGACATTAAAGCTTTCAAGTCAAGTCAAGTCAAGTCACATATTCATTTGCGCTCTCTGAATCCACTGATTCACAAATGACATCTTCACAAACACACAGCCCTTTAACCAGGTATAGGAATCCCTGTAGATCCTCTGGGAGTTTTGGAGGTAAAAGGGGGTGAGTTGGAATAAGTACGAGATTGTATGTAAAGATTGTCATTCATCCAGATCATGTTATCATGCCTTGCAGTGATTCCAATCATGTGGACTGGAGAAGGGTGTTTGGTCTATAACTTCCAGTTTCCCGCAAACATTGACCAGAAACTGATGGAGCTCCCCCACTACGGAAGGAAAAGGTCTTTCCAGCTCCAACCTCCATGTACTAGGCTATCAACATTGAAACATTGCTTTCTTTAATAAATCAAGTCTTTTACTGAAGAAGTCATTTCCAAATCCTCCTGCCTTTCCTACCTATCACAGACAACCTTTGCGCCTTACACATGGACTTGATTAGAACAAGGGGCTCCATTATTGATGAGACAGATCTTCAGGACTTGGAGCTCTGGGCACACGTCATGTCCTACAAACACAACAAAAATTTCACATGTTCTGTGGTGCAGTAGTAGCACATCACACTAACACACCCGTAAGTTAACATGCGAGCAGGGATCCCATGGGACCCGGGTTCGAATAAGGCCAGAGGTCATTTCTCCAATCAATTCCCCATATCTCTCTCACCACTCATTTCCTATTACCATCTTCAAGATCATAAAGGTTGGAGCAGGCTTCACCCCCCAAAAAATTATCTTCTTTTTTCTCCTTCTCTAATTTTTCAGTTTTTCACTATCACCATCTTCGACCGTCCCATCACAATAAAGTCCAAAATCTGTTTATCTGCGGTGGACACTCAGGAGGTGCAGTCTACTTTTCGCCACAGTAAAAAAAAAAAAGTGGCTGGCCGAGTGCTTTATGATGAGGAAGATGGAGTGAAAGCTACAGTACGGTATGAGGAAACAGGAAAAAGAAAATCAGAACAGGACTTGTTTGATGGCTTGTAAAAAAAGATTTGAATCAGTCTGCCCTGTACAGTGACATAGAAAAAAACGAGACAACAAGAGTGGGAGCAGTGTTTCCCATGTAATACAGAGGCAAGCAGAACACAGAACAAAAGCAGAGCAAAACAAATTGATCAACAGCCATACATACTAGATAGATAGATAGATAGATAGATAGATAGATAGATAGATAGATAGATAGATAGATAGATAGATAGATAGATAGATAGATAGATAGATAGATAGATAGATAGATAGATAGATAGATAGATAGTTTATTTGTCCTTTCGGAAAATTGTTCTGTGCCATTTTCAGTGCATCTGATACAATTACAAAGACATTACAATAAACAAGAACACAATAGACAAACACCCCCCCTCCCTCTATAGGACAAGACAGGTTGACAAAAAATCCAACTTAAACTACACTACACTACTATACTACATGCCAATGGGTTACATGAATCCCATTTGAACTGGCCCAATATTTTTCGCCATATTGCACCACATCATGCGAATTGATCTGTGGGGAATACTGGGGAGGGTAAAGAAAGAAAGAAAGAAAGAAAGAAAGAAAGAAAGGAAGGAAGAAAGGAAGGAAGAAAGAAAGAAAGACGAAAGTCAAAAGAGACAAAAAAGATAGACAGTGGGCGGAGGAAGGACAGACAGACAGAGAGAGGCAGGGAGAGAGGGTGGTAGACTCAGTATGTGGGTCTATGGGCAAAAAAAAAAAACAAGGCAGCAAAAAGTCACGCAGTCTGAATTAAGGTGAAAGCTCAGCGAGAGGCGGTAGGGAGGGAGGGCGGCATGCAGGGAATGCGGTTTTCTACTTAAGAGGAGGAGGACTGCCGTACGTACCTCAGACCAGCTACTATTCCCGGAGAACACACCTCACTGTTTACTCCCTTCTCCTCAGCTAATTGAGGAGGAGCAGCGTGATTTTTCGCCATCACAAAGGGCTGCCACTGTGTGTCGTGGTGTGTGTGTGTGTGTGTGTGTGTGTGTGTGTGTGTGTGTGTGTGTGCGCGCATGTGTGTGTGTGTGTGTGTGTGTGTGTGTGTGTGTGTGTGTGTGTGTGTGTGTGTGTGTGTGTGTGTGTGTGTGTGTGTGCTTGTGGTATGTGCGTGTTGTGGGCTGTTATTATATCATTGGCAAAAAAGAGTGTTTTCCAGAGGAGAACAAGCGGTGTTACTGATAGTTCTAAGCTGCAATTTCCCGATAAGGAGTGGTGAGGCCTGCTTCTGCATAATTTATAACACTTTTCCCACATCTAGCATCTAGCCAGGAATGGCAATAAACACAGCCTTACATTTCAAATGTACAACCTTTTTGAGTTCACCCTGAAAATGCTATTTCACAACTGTTTTTGTGCAAATATAAAATATCAACGTCTGAATAGAGACTAACAAAGTCCATGTCACATATTCTTTAATACGCAGTAATATTGTACAGTAAAAACTACGTAATTAAAAAAAAAAAAACATACATGCTGTGCGTATTAGAAATGCATAAGAATTCAACTTACAGGTATGAGAAAAGTTTATCTATGCAATACAAAATACTGTATGACATAATGTAGTTCAATACCGTTTAGGAAACTTGTCAAGTCAACACTTTCCAAAAATAATCAGCACTGTCGCACTGTAGTATTCATTCAGGGGACCATACCCTGGAAACTGATACACTACTGTTTACCCAGTGCAGAAGCAATATACTGTAGTGACAACAGAGACGCATCTGCGTAACGGCATAGGAATACACAATTTAAGCTAATACTACTACAAGCTGCCAGCCCACACAGACGCAGAGACGTCATCACAGCCGTAGGCGAAGATGAAAAATGAAAGCTCATGAAATATTTCTGTGAATGGTTCGCTACTCATGAGCCGGGGGATATGTGAGGAAGATGAGAGAGGCAGTCGATGAGAGAGAGAGAGAGAGAGAGAGAGAGAGAGAGAGAGAGAGATAGATAGATAAAGAGAGAGAGGGGCAGATGAGAGAAGAGGGGTGGAGGGAAGGTAAGGGGGAGGTGGCGGGGGGCTGGAGATATGAGAGAGAGACAGTCTGATGAGAGAGAGACAGTCTGATGAGAGAGAGAGACAGTCTGATGAGAGAGAGACAGGCTGATGAGAGAGAGAGACAGTCTGATGAGAGAGAGACAGTCTGATGAGAGAGAGACAGTCTGATGAGAGAGAGACAGTCTGGTGAGAGAGAGAGAGACAGGCTGATGAGAGAGAGACAGGCTGATGAGAGAGAGACAGTCTGGTGAGAGAGAGACAGTCTGATGAGAGAGAGACAGGCTGATGAGAGAGAGAGACAGTCTGATGAGAGAGAGACAGTCTGATGAGAGAGAGAGACAGTCTGATGAGAGAGAGAGACAGGCTGATGAGAGACAGTCTGATGAGAGAGAGACAGTCTGATGAGAGAGAGAGACAGTCTGATGAGAGAGAGACAGGCTGATGAGAGAGAGAGACAGTCTGATGAGAGAGAGAGACAGTCTGATGAGAGAGAGACAGTCTGATGAGAGAGAGACAGTCTGATGAGAGAGAGACAGTCTGATGAGAGAGAGACAGTCTGATGAGAGAGAGAGACAGTCTGATGAGAGAGAGAGAGGCTGATGAGAGAGAGACAGTCTGATGAGAGAGAGAGAGGCTGATGAGAGAGAGAGACAGTCTGATGAGAGAGAGAGAGGCTGATGAGATGGGGTAAGGGGGGAGGGGATACATGTATGTGAAGAAGATGAGAGAGACAAGCTGATGAGAGAGGAGGTGTTGGGGGCGGAGGAGGTGGGAGTGGGAGGGGGCCCAGGGCAATATTTCTCAAATTAAAAAATGCATGAGCTCCCTTCTACTTTCGGAAGTGGATGCCACAATGGAATCAAGAGGGCCCACCACAACTCTCTCTCTCTCTCTCTCTCTCTCTCTCTCTCTCTCTCTCTCTCTCTCTCTCTCTCTCTCTCTCCCCTGACTCTTGAGTACATCCAGGCGTGAGATAAGCACAGGAGAGAGATAATAATAACCTGGAGAGGTGATGGAGCTGGTGTGAAATCTAAAGGCACAAAGAAAGAGAGCGAGAGAGAGAGAGAGAGAGAGAGAGAGAGAGAGAGAGAGAGAGAGAGAGAGAGAGAGAGAGAGAGAGAGAGAGAAAAGAGAAAAGAGAGAGAGAGAGAGAGAGAGAGAGAAAGAAAGAGAAGAAGAGAGAAAGATAGAGGGGGAGAGAGAAAGAGAGAGAAAGAAAGAGAGAGAGAAAGAGAGAAGAGAGAGAGAAAGAGAGAGAGAGAGAGAGAGAGTGAGAGAGAGAGAGAGAGAGAGACAGAGAGAGAGAGAGAGGGCGAGAGAGGAAGTTTTAGTCCCAGGAAAGACCTGAAGGAAGACAACAGAACAGAACCGAACAGAACAGAGCAGTGGACAGAACAGGGAGGGAAAACCATAGCAGGAAGCTGGGAGATGACAGAGCAATAGGTTGAGGCCAACAACCCGCCATGCATGTCTCTGCTGCTGCTGCTGTTGCCTCGATGCATGGTTCGACTCGCAGCAAATGACATTCTATTTAATTAGCATCGGGTAATGGGTTGGTATAGCAACATAACCGCCGTTACCATGGTAACGTACACTCTACAGTGTTCAGTGTAAACGTTTTGACGACGTGGAATGTGTGGTGCATGCATGGCCAAACAGTAGAGTCACACTGGTGAGACCGCCAGAACAAGTGACATCTTATCTGTAAAAAATGGCATGATTGGCATGACTCTGTGGCCTTCCATTGTTGATGCATGTATCTGCATTGTCTTGCTGTAATAAGAAATAGCTGTAATTTACTAGAAACATGCAGCACAATGGCATGTGAAGGTCTGTGTGTGTGTGTGTGTGTGTGTGTGTGTGTGTGTGTGTGTGTGTGTGTGTGTGTGTGTGTGTGTGTGTGTGTGTGTGTGTGTGTGTGTGTGTGTGTGTGTGTGTGCGTGCGTGCGTGTGTGTGTGTGCGTGTGTGTGTGTGTGTGTGCGTGTGCGTGTGTGTGTGCATGTGCATGTGTCCGTCCTTGTACCGTATGTGTTTGCAAAAAATGTGCCCAAAAGTCTACCTTTTTTGCTGGTAATGACATTGCATTGCATTATTATTAGTGTGCTTGATGTCACACATGTTGCTGCTGCTTCATACCTGCTACTTGAATGACTGTACTGAAAAACTAGCTACCAACTAGTTGTATATAAACTGCACATTACAAATTGCTTACTTTATATTTATTATAATTTCACAATGCTACTATCACTGTGTCAGAATCGTCACAATAGGACATAACTGGAATGCACAACACTACCTGTTTTTAATGTATGTTTTATGTATGTCTGCTGTTGCCCAGTCTTGCACTTTATTTGTCTGTATGTCTGTGTAGTTACTCTAGGTTTAATGTATGTACATGCATACAGTCTATGTCTAATTGTCTATGTCCACACCTAGAGTCTATGTCTATGTCTGCACGGGAAAGTAAGAAACGTAATATCAATTCTTTGTATGACCAGCGCATGTAAAGAAATTGACAATAAAACCGACTGCACTTGACTCTGTGTGTTACATGAACGACATGGACAGAGCCATGCAGAGATGAGCAGTAGATTCGCCTGCCACCCCCAATAACCACCAGAGAAGCCTTGACAGCAGGGGTCGATATTTGAGCAATGAAAAAATGCTGAGGTATTGATAAGTCATTCTCAGCTTCATCATCTCTCATCTCTCCACCATCTCCCACTTAGTTCTTTCCCTCCTCCTCCCTCCTCCACTCTCTCTCTCTCTCTCTCTCATTCCTCCTTTCCCTCCACGCTTCCAATGTATCTCTCCACTCGTCTACGTCTCCTCAGTCACCAGGCAACTGCTTCCCTGCGCAGAATGATTCTGGGCTTGGTGTCTTCACTCCGTGTAGTACTACAGGCCCATCGACAGAGGGGGGGACAAGCGGGTCGGTTGTCTCAGGCCCAGGGGGCGGGAGGGGCCCCAAAACATGTTTGCATTGGGGGAGGGGTGGAGGGGGGGCTTCCCGACGACTTTCTCCCGGGCCCGATAAAAGCTGTCAGCAGCCTCGCGTGCCGCGGTTACAGCCCTGTAGAAGTATCGGGGGGATATCCGGGACGTTTCATGTCTCACGCGACAACACCACAAATAAACAACAGTTGCAGCGGGTTAAGGCGCCTTGTTGTTTTTTTTATGACTGGTCGTATAACCCAAATAGCTGGGAGCTGCTTCTGAGCAGGTTTAGTAAAGCCCTGCTGAGGCCTCATCTTGGCAACTTGAGCTCTCCAATTGATGGTCTCTAAACACAGACACAGCACAATATGAATGCGATAAATCTGTGAAGTACTGCATACCAGTGCTGTGTCAAGTTCATCCATTTTACTGTTCCCCAAAGTTTCACCAAGAGAGTGGAATTGATGTCCCCATTTTGGATTTGTGGATTCATTCATTTCACTACTTAATAGTGCTCCCTCGCTCTCCTGGTCTCTCTTTTTGTCTTTCTTTTGCTCTCTCTCCCTCTCTCTGTTTCTCTCTCTCTCACACACACACACACAAATACACATGCATGCACGCATACGCGCACACACGTATGAATGTGTGCACACATTCACATTCACACACACACACACAAACACACACACACAAACACACACACACACACACACACACACACACACACACACACACACACACACACACACACACACACACACACACACACACACACACACACACACACACACACACACACACACACACACACAAATCTCTTATATAAATCTCCTCTACAGTGCAACATCATGAAATTAAGATGCACATTGTGTAACAAAATATTCATACACAGCAATCGCCCCTGTTCCCAACAGACTGACAGGAAGAATGAAAGAGTGCATGAGAAATGAGAAAAGAGAGTCAGAGCAAGAGAAAGAAAGCATTATGGAGAGAGTGGCATAGAGTTAGAGAGAGAAAGAAAGAGAAAGAAAGAGAGAGAGAGAGAGAGAGAGAGAGAGAGAGAGAGAGAGAGAGAGAGAGAGAGAGAGAGAGAGAGAGAGAGAGAGAGAGAGAGAGAGAGAAAGAAATACACAGCATGAAGAAAGAGAAAGAGACCACAGCTGCAGCTCAGGAAGACAGCAAGATTAGAAGAGCGAGTGATGAAGAAAGACAGAGTGAAAGAGAGTGAGAGGGATGGAGGGATGGAGGGATGGAGGGATGGGAGCTGAGGAGGAGCATCTTGGCATTTCTAAGGACGGCATCAATTATTCAAAGGCTGCAATTAGCTCCTCACGCTGCCAGACTTGGGATTAATCTTTACACTGTGTGTGCGGTTTAACAGACAACAACACACGCTCCAAAATAAGCCATTACACACCACGCCAACATCGATAAGACTGCAAGAAAAACACACGTGCACACATACAAACACACACAGACAGAAACACAGGCACATACACATACACACACAGGCATGCACACGCACGTACAGGCCCGCGCACATACATGTCACACACACAAACTGTTGCCCCAAACTGTTGCAATCATCAAACATTTCCATCATGTCAGCTTCCGGCCGTCTCATCGGCACGCACGCAAACATGACGATGATGATATTGAGGACGGCAGGGAAGTGTCCCTGATTTATACTGTGGGTCAGTGTGACATCATAAATACTCATGAAATACTAGCGTAGCACAGACGGACCAAAGGACCAGATAGCATGTGTGAATTATTGATGGACAGTTATACAGATAAGAGATGCCTAGGGAGAGGCTTCAGATATATGGCCTACATGGATCACATATGCAGAATATTATTTCACAGATATATATGTGTATATGTGTGTGTGTGTGTGTGTGTGTGTGTGTGTGTGTGTGTGTGTGTGTGTGTGTGTGTGTGTGTGTGTGTGTGTGTGTGTGTGTGTGAGAGAGAGAGAGAGAGAGAGAGAGAGAGAGAGAGAGAGAGAGAGAGAGAGAGAGAGAGAGAGAGAGAATGACACAGTAACTAGAGAGATGTAGAAAGACACACAAACAGACAGATAGGCCTACATAGTAAATAGAGAGAGAGAGAGAGAGAGAGAGAGAGAGAGAGAGAGAGAGAGAGAGAGAGAGAGAGAGAGAGAGAGGGAGCATGACACAGTAACGAGAGATGTAGAGAGATGTAGAAAGATGTAGATAGATACATAGTAAATAGAGAGAGAAAGAGAGATAGTAGAGCTATTTAGAGAGATGGTGATAGACACACAGAGAGACAGATACATAGTAACTTCAGAGAGAGAGCGAGAGAGAGAGAGAGAGAGAGAGAGAGAGAGAGAGAGAGAGAGAGAGAGAGAGAGAGAGACATTGTAACTAGAGAGAGAGATGGAGAGAGGCATTTAAAGAAAATAGGTGATAGCAGAAAAAGAGATGGAGAGGGATCACGAGAGAGGGTTTGCAATTTAGAGACAGAGAGACTAATAGAGACAGACAGACAAGAGGGAGGGAGCGAGAGAGAGGGAGAAAGAGAGAGGGAACGAGAGAGAGATCCCAATTGCTTTGAACTCTCTCATTGTTGCCCCAGACATTTTGGCCTGTCGTGTGTCCTTTTTATCTTCCTGAACAATGGGCTCCAGCTCTCCAGCACGTGCACTGTTACTAACTAATAAATACATGAAATAGACCTGTGCCTTATTTTCTGAATTGCGAAAAATAAGCCCACCGCCTGAAGTACATCTTCAAAGTGTTGCATAGCATCCTCAAACACTGTTAGTTGTCAGTGGAAATACTGTATTTTGCTGAAGGGAGACAGGAGTCAACTGGAATGCAATTAGGCCTACATAGAACGTAGCCCCATGATCCACGCCGTTCTACCATTGAACGCAGTAATAGACAATGAAAAGTTAACTACCATAGATGCTACTACACTATTATGATATAACACAGAGCCTTTAGTAATGCACTACGACTTGGTCCTTGGCATTCTGGTTACAGTGAATGCATAACGCTGTGTCTTAACGGGTTAACAAAGACACATTCAGGGGGTACAGTAGTAGTGCAGCACAGTAATGCACCTGTCCATGCCCGGCGTGCCGAGCACAATGGACAGCGTCTACTTGTGCTCGCCCTGGGTCAAAGCCATGTTCCCCTTCACGCATCCACCACTAGTAGATCTCACACGCTGAATCTCACGTTAAGTGTGCACACCGTAGAGTCAGAAGTAAGTCAAGTTAAGTCAGTTTTATTGTCAATTTCTTTACATGTGCTGGTCATACAAAGAATTTAAATGACGTTTCTTACTTTCCCATGCAGACCGACATGAACTCTAGACTCTAGGTGTGGACATAGACAATTAGGCAAAGATTGTATACATACATTACACCTAGAGTACCTATACAATACCCATACAGACATATTCCGAAAAACACATTTTAACAACAACAAAAACACTGCACGTTCGGGAGTAGTAAGGAGGAGTGGCTATGTCTACACGCACCACATCCGGGACATGAGGTATTGTAGAGTTAAAAGGACGCTGTGCAGGAAATGGTCAAAAAAGGTACTGCAACTATGCTGCTTATTGAAACTGGGCTGCCTATTGCCAAATTTGATCTTTACATGACAGTTTACTAAGTAATAAACAAATATTTTCTAGTATGGTCCAAGTACAGTCATTTTTGCAGCTAAAAATGGCTATTTTTGGAAATTCAAAATGGCGGACCATGGAGAAGATCCCCTTCTCATGTATGAAAAGTGCAATTTTTCCAGTCATAATGTATACTTGGAATTTGATGCTGGTGGTAGGTATTCATGAAAAAGGTAACATTAGTGTATGGGCAGCATGAATTCTGGAAATAAACAACTAAAAATCTCACACAGTGTCCCTTTAACTACTTTACACTGGCCATGGGGATCCAGGTTCGAATTCGGCCCGAGTCATTTCCTGACACTAACCCATCTCTCTTTCTCTCCCATGTGTGTCCTATCACTTCTTCACTGCCCTGTCCATTAAAGACATAAAACACTCATAAAAATAAGCAACAACAAAGATACATTCATATGTCTTGTCTATGAGTTAATTGTCTTGGCAGTGTAACTATTGCTCTGTATGAAAGCAAAACAGCACCCGTGTTGATAAGGGCTCTGTAAGATATCCTCACGGGTGTGGCTTCTCAAAGCAATCAGCCAATCGGCTTTATGCGTGAGGAGGCCAAATCACGCCCGCGATAATACAAGTACATCCACAAACAGGCAACGCTGATATCCACTGTTGTGTTGCTTTCATCTATTCTAATGAGATCCATATTGTACGAGTCTTTTAAACCTCAAATTGCTACTGCCGGATTGCATAACAGCAGCTTTTGAAACACACACGCGTACGCTCACACACACACACACACACACACACACACACACACACACGCACAAACACACACACACACACACAAAATGACTGCTTTTGGATGATATGATAAATTGAACCGCTGTGCACTCCTTGGCTGGCTGCTCATGCATAAGATTTATTCATATATTCCCAATGTAACTTTACTGCTCCGTGCCCACATGCAGTGGAGCCTACTGGTGCATACATGAGCTATCTGTGGGAGGATGGCCCCACGTACACTCTGTGCTGATGATAATACGTATCTGGTTGAATATATCTCTCTTTCTCTCTCTGTCTGTCTCTGTCTCTCTCTCTCTCTCTCTCTCTCTCTCTCTCTCTCTCTCTCTCTGTCTCTCTCTCTCTCTCTCTCTCTCTCTCTCTCTCTCTCTCTCTCTCTCTCTCTCTCTTTCTCTCTCTGTCTCTCTCTCTCTCTCTCTCTCTCTCTCTCTCTCTCCCTCTCTCTCTCCAAGTACAGATTTCATTTATCATCTTCATGTAAGTCTAGGGGGACCCTCTTCTCAGGGACACACTTTTCCTGTCTTCGCTATTCTATTATTTTTTGCTATTTCCTGTTCCAGGGTTATTGTACCTGTGTGCGTAAGGATTTTTATCTGTCATTTGTCACCATTTCACAGAGAGCTACGTAGCTTTTCTGTACAACTTCTCAAGCTCACCAAAGTGAGACGCCATGTTCCAAGTAAGAGTACAAATGATGATATTAATAAGTTAGATTAAAGATGTGGTGACAGAATCAAACAGCTTAAGGAGGGAAGCCTACTGGATTAATGAGCTGTCAACAATCAAACCTTTGGGACTGCATGAGGCACAGGACTTAGGTTTGTTCTGCAAATAATGCTTGTAAATATGCGGATGTATTATGGGAATAAATTCTGTTCTTGTCTTACAGTAAAACTTGGACGAACTTTTAGGGAATATCTGTGTTGGATTGTGGAACTTACTAATGGTGTTTTTAATATAATGTTGTGTGCACTAGAGGCTATTGCTCTGTTTTTCTATTGTATGTATACCTATGCATTATATTTTGCATTTAAACAAATATTATGACTTTAAGAGAAGATCATGCCATTATGCCAGACCTGACAGATCTCAGGTAATGTCTGAGCGAACCTGATGATGCACAGAGGTGAAACACATCACTCGCTCTGAATAAACGAGCAAAAAGTCAAACAAGTGTGTGGTAAAGTATTGAACCATCCTGTGTTTTGCAGCACCTAGAAACTGTGCATGGATCTTGGAACGTTTACAATAATAATCAATAATTGTAATAATTGAAAATGACAAATCCAAATGTATAAACAACATGTCAACACGGTTTCTGTCAGCTGCCTGTCCTAACCATGCCGAATAGAATGTGATGCTATCGAAATTTAATTGGGAAAAGAAATGCTATTTCTTTTCACTGTAATGCTTCCATACAATTTATTTATATGGCTTACACACATTTTTCACACTAAGACTTCTGCTCACAGGTCAGTGGCATTTCAGCAGTAGCACACATCAGGCTGGTGTAACAACAGCCAGTGCCACTTTTGTATGGATTTTTTGTTTGTTTGTTTTTAGAGGACTATCTAAGAAGCATATTCATTGCAGCAAATCAACCACCAATTACTAATTAATGTATGGTCATGAGATGCCGTTGCGCCACCTGAGGCCTGAGTCAAAAAAACAAAATGTCTTTGACCCACACACAAAATGAAAAACAGGTTCTGAACTAGGGCCTACTTGTTTTCCTGGCCAGCAGCCACAACTGGTTCTCATGTCACCAAAATGAAACACAGTTTTCAAACCCATAACACATTTCAATAGAATGCAAGATAATTGTGTGTATTGACTTACAAAAAGTGTCAATGCTGAGAATGAGTGTTTCGGGTTTCACTAGTGAGAGGTAGATGTGAAATATGAGGCTTTAGAATACTATTTTGTTGTGTGTTTCAACAGTTTGAATTGAGAACTGTAAATGCTTTTAAACAATTTGAACCATTGCTTTATCTTCTGGTAGGCCTACCTGGTTTGAAAGTTGACCCATCACCCACTTGGACCACTGCCAATCAACCAGCTTTACTATATTGATAACAGATTATAGAATCACACCTTTCATCTTACTCAAAGCATGATTTATTGACAGGTCCCAGTATGAGTTATGAACTATCAGGCAGATTGATTTGGGCTCTAGGGCCTAAATAGGGGAAGTCAATACAATAATGACACTGACCCCAAAGAGCAATTCTATATGCTGCCACCAGGAGCAATTCAAATGCCATAGGCATCATGCCATAACTTCAGCCAAAGCAAAAGCAGACTACTTAAAGCTATCGCTGGGGTGCCAAGCGTAACCATGTATCTACTTTCTTTTAACATAAGGTAATGGATCCATGTTGAGGAAAGATGTAATTAAGGCAGTCATTGAGGTGAAATGTGCTCTTTGCCTCTGTAATAGCAATGTTCACCGCTCACTCAGTGAATATCACAGCTGGTGGTGAACAGTGTGTGGTGAGTGGGGGATAGGGGGGATATAAGTAGGGGGATTGGGTGGCATAGGTCTCACTCTGTAGGTGAGAGCGTTGTCTCAAGAGGGGGAGTAGAGGCTGGTAGGGCACACTACTGCTACGCCCCTTAACCCATTGATGCCATATGCTGCGTAGAGCAATATTGACCCATAGCGCCGGGAGCTGCATGATGCAGCTTCAGGATCACGACATTTCTTTGAGGTTTTTTCATAAAAAATGTTGGTATGTTAGAGCTGGCCGAACAAGTTCTAATGCAAGATGATGGTCATAGCTTTTAAGTACAAATTATTTCATGCTTTTATGTGCTTCAGAGGCTGAGCGGTTTAGGTTTTCATTGGCTGATAATAATACCTTTTCCCAAAAATGGCTTAGGCATTTAGCAGGTGTTTCTTGTGCAGGTGTTTAAGGCATCAATGAGTTAAAGAGACTTTAGGTGGTGCTGCGCTGTGCTGTGCTGTGCCCCCAGTCCCACGGGGTGTCTGAGGTCCCCACCGCGTGCCCCCCGCCGTGAGACAGACAGGCATCTGTGGCGAACACTTCCCCTGACCCCTCACCCCCCCGCCAGGTCTCTGTGGGCCATCCCCCGTCTCCCCCCCTCTCCCCTCCCTCTCCCCTGCCACCTATACTAATTACCAGCAGAGTCGTGCACGGCAGTGCGCCTCACCTAATCTCTAGAGCTAAGGTGCAACACCTGGAGAGATATCTGGCAGCAGCCAGGGCGACTCATGCAGCACAATATCTTTGTTCATTCCTTCGTCTCTGGTTTTGATTGTTTGCATGGCCATGCCAGTTTCACTTTCTCATTGACATCCAAAGAGGGAACATGTTTGCAGTGCACTGTGTGGGTTTATTGATGTCGCTTGAATGTGAACATTGTGCCCAACATACAAGTGTGTTAATGTTTCGTCTTTTTATTTGTACATTCTGTGGTAGCCTACACCTGGAGAGATATCTGGCAGCAGCCAGGCTGGCTCATGCAGCAAAATGTCTTTGTTCATTCCTTCGTCACTTTTGTTTTCTTTGCATGGCCATGACAGTCAGTTTCACTTACTCATTGACATCCAAACAGGGAACATGTGTGCACTGTGTGTGGGGGTTTTATTGATGTCGCTTGAAAGTGAACGTTGTGCCCGACATGAAGGTGTGTGTGAATGTTTCGTCTTTTCATTTGTACATTCTGTGGTAGCCTACACCTGGAGAGATATCTGGCAGCAGCCAGGCCGTCTCATGCAGCACAATATCTTTGTTTGGTAACACTTTACTTGACGCCGGTGTCATAAACATGTCATTACAGTGTCATAATAGTATCATGACATTTTATGATTCTTGGCCTTAAATGACATTCGGTTATGGCAAAGACAACCTTAAGGCCAACAGTCGTAAAATGTTTATGACATGGACATAATGGTTATGACTTATCTATGACGGTGTCATGACACTATTATGACACTGTAATGACATGCTTATGACACCGGCGTCAAGTAAAGTGTTACCCTTTGTTCATTCCTTCGTCTCTGGTTTTCTTGGCCAATCCACGCCAGTTTCACTTTCTCATTGACATCCAAGGAGGGAACATGCGTGCACTGTGTGTGGGTTTTATTGATGTCGCTTGAATGTGAACGTTGTGCCCAACAACGTACAGGTGTGTGTGAATGTCTCGTCTTTTACTTTGGACATTCTGTGTAGCCTACTCTGTATACTGTGTGTTTGTCTCTGTCTGCATGGCATGCCAGTTTCTTATTTGCGTACTGCTATAGTTCCCATATGTAACCTAAGTTTATTGTTGATGATATCATTTCATCCAACATGCTGGTGGTGTGAATGTTTCCTCTTTTTAAACAGTACAGCATGTTCTCTAATTACTCTACTACACCATGTCTGTTTGTCTCTGTTGCAATGAGTTTTGCGTTGTTGCGTAGCAACTTTAAGCATATGGGCCTGCCAGAGGGCCCATTCACTCTCTTCCGAAAAGACTCAACCACATCGTAACAACATTGCTATGACGTTACAGAGAGCCTGAAGTAACAGATTAAGGCTTGTTCACTAACATACTGGTGACAATTGGATTATATAAAGGGCTCTGCACAAAGCGCATTACTCTTTTCATTCTTAACATTAAAAGAATAATGTGTCGCAGTCAGGCTATGCGGCTGTCACTCATTCATAACATTCATTCATGGAATTAACCCCTTAAGACACTACATTATATATTAGCTATTACCAGAATGGCAATGACCAAGTCGTAATGTATTACTAAAGGCCCTGTGCACTGTCATAGTAGTGTAGTACTATAGTAGTTAACTTTCAATGTCTATTACAGCGTGCCACAGGAGGTACGGCGTGCATTAAGGGGCTACAAACCCCTTTAACTTCCTTTACAATGGGCATCATAGTTAGGAGAACCATCTTGTCTCTGCACTGATCTTCGTTAGGGTTACTTGAGGCAACCGGCAGCTACTCATCAGGGCTTGACACTGACACTAGCCAACCAGCCAAATGCTGGTAAAACTTGGCTGTGGCTGGTAACAATATCAGTGTCACTAGCCAATTTGGCAGGTATAGCTTATTCTACTGTATGGTATGACATACCAGAATAGCCTACAGTATATTCTGCACTTTGCCACTTGAGTATCAATTGTTTGTGTTTAAGTTTAAGAGGAAGCTCAGTCACTCAGTTTCTATTTGTGTGATTTAGTTCCAGAGATACTGTATGCACTCATCCTCTTGCTTTAGCTCCTCATCTTCTGAGGTTAGATGTACAGCGTCATAATAAAAAAACTAAAATAATTCTAATTTGTGGCTAGTAGAACAGCTGGATGGCTAGTGACTCTGGAAAACCACTAGCCATAGTGTCCGGAAAGCGAATAAGTTAATGTCAAGCCCTGCTACTCATTAGTGACGCAGCATGAGGAACCAAACTGCATCAGTCTTCGTACAGTCTTCATACAGTAGAGTAGGCCCAGACATGCATGCCTGACGTGCATGCCTTACATGCACTTTACTACACGCATGCTGAGCCTTTTCCCTCTTGTCTGCTGTTTGAGTTGCTCTAACTAAAGATAGATAGATCTGTTTCACAGATCACAGTCGCTACAAGAGGAAGCCTCATACTTAAGATAGCTCAGGCCTACCCAACTATTCTTTACTAATGTGGCGTTACTACTATGGTACATCAGAACTAAGACATTACTATTGTCTGGCGGCAAACGCCAGACTAAATCACAAGTGTGATCTAGCAGTTCGAAAAGAATGCGCAAGGCAGCATGGGTACTCCCAGGCTAACATTACTACAACATTTACACATGTTATTTACTCATGTTGCAACATGGGCATGTCAGTTTGATTTAAAAACTATAGGCCTTTGCACATTTTTTAAGAGTATGACCTCGAGGTGATTACAAAGACAACGTCTAAAGCAGGCACTGACTCGAGCCAGACAAAGGTCTTTAAAAACATAAACAGCGGCCTTGCTCAGGTCCAAAATAGCATGTTCCTCTTTACTCTTCATCAGGTTCAGCAGAGCACAGGCCTGTTATACTTTTGCATGATTATCATTATGCAAACAGGTGTATGCCTGTATCTCTGCAACACTATACTGTGCAAGGTGGTGTTACTAAAATGCTTTGTGCTCTGTATTGAATGACGAACTGCACTTCAGTCATCTCCTGTAGATGAATCCATTCGTTGATTAATGTATGCATTGCTTGATCCTGGCAAGCTGTCATGGAGTGATTGTATAACAACCTTATTGTAAATAAAGAACTTTTTAAAATCTAAAAAAAAACCCACTATACTCTGAACAACCGCCATAGTCAAGGCACACAGCTCTCTCCTTTTTCCCTGCCAGGAACAACAAAGCATTAATCTCAGTTATAGAAGACCTACGCATGCTAAGGTGAATATAACATGGAGGTGAATGTAAACAGCTCTCATATAACTCCATGTACTGAGCAATATATCCTGGTTAGCTGCTTTTCAGAGGTAGTGGCTACCAGGGAACGGTACAAGCACATTCTACTATGACGCAGTAATACTATTGACTTTTCATACTCTCATTTGCATTTCACATGTTCTACTGCAGGGGTCCCCAACCTTTCTGGGTCTGAGGGCTACTAAGGGGCTACTCGAGGGCTACCAAGAGCTACCAAGAGCTACCCGAGGGCTACTTGTTTGATCAAAATCCTCTACTGATGTCTTGACATCATTCCCAAATCACACTTTGATTGAGTGATCATTTGCTGGTAGGTTATAAAGAAAAAATATCATATTTAAATTTTAAAAAAAAACATTAACTGTGACTAAAATCTTGTAGTCGTCACTGTTTACAAACATCCTTGGTGGGCAACTCAGAAGCTCCTGGAGGGCTACCTGGCGCCTGCGGTCACCACGTTGGTGACGCCTGTTCAATTGATACATGTGTTCAGAACCCATACTGTAGGCGCAGAAGAAATAATTCTGCACGTTCCATATTGTGATTTTTGCTGAAATATGACATGAAACAAGGGTATCTTGCAGGTGTTCTTATGTTGCCATATCAAGAAAAATCACACACCATCTAACATTCTCCACACAGAGTTGAAAATAAAGAATGAAGACCTGACATCTGGTCTAGGCCTACCCGAACGTCCCTACAGACCCTTTTCACAGAAAACTAGAATTATGAAACAAAGCATGGGTTAAAGGACCACTTCAGTCAATTTCAATATGCTGTTGTATTGCTCACGCTACCCTAGACTTGTCAGTACCCGTTGATGAGGCATTTTTCGGCTCAGCCCTTTCCGAGATATGAGCTATTCTAATGGGGGCAGTGTTTGTTTACATTTTTTTTAAAAATGTAACATAGGCCTACTCCAAATATTTTCCCAAAAGGTACACTGTTTGCTAGTTGTCTGCTGATGTTGCATAACCTTTTGGATGTTTTGGGGAATAAATAAAAATGTTTTTTTTTTTTTTAAATGTACAGCTGCCCCCATTATAATGACCAGGATCTTGGAAAAGGCTGAAGAAAAAGAAAAAAAACCTCAGGTACTGACAAGTCCAGGGTAGTGTGAGCATTACAACTGCATATTGAAATTGACTAAAATTACAAAAGAAGTAGGTTAAGTTTGTGTTTTACGCATTCATTTGAAGTGGGAAGGAGAGTGATACACTTTCATAATGTTTTTTTTTTAATGAATGCAGAGAGTCGTTGCACAGGAGCTGTAATAGAGATGACATTATAGCCTACTCTCTCTGAACAGGCACATTATTGCAATAAGCTTATTCTAACATGTGCGCAATGCATAGCCTGCCTGCGAAGACCTGCGCTGTAGGCTAACACACACCTGGAGGGTGGGAAATATGAATGATTTCTTTAAATACAGACCTACATTAAATTTTGACAGAAGAGCTTTTCGTGGCATTACAGAGACTTCCACAGTCGATTAATTATGTAGGTTATGTGTATCCGAGGGAGCAAACACACAGAGCTATGTTGTGGTCTGCCAGACACATCGACCATGGCTCAACACAGACGCGCATGCTGAATGGCCATATAATGCGGCTCTGGTTAAACGGCAGTGGATGATACCCGAACATTTTGAACCGAAATGGTGCAGGTTGCGATGAGGGCAGCTTCCCGACAAGTTTGCATGAGGGAGGGAGGGCGGGTATGACTCAGAGGCGAAGGGAGACGAGAGTCCATTAGAAGGACCAAAAACCAAGGCAAACGTGGAGGAAAACAAAATAAAAGGAATTGCTCGACATCTCAACGGACGACTCGGTTTTCTTTAGCTCCAAAAACAGTTTGTAAACATCGCTACTTACATATCAATGAGGCTCAAATGGTCCTTGCAGGTGTATGTCTAGCCCATAGCTCCCCGACGATGAGGCATATTCCTCTTCAACCTAAAGCAGTGCGAGAAGGAGGTGCCGGGTTTATCGTTATGGCATCTATTCAAGACTTGCAGGAAGCAATTCACAAGCTAATGCATGAAAAGCACTCAAGGAAACGTACCTTCCACCGCCTTGTTCATCTGAGGTTTTTTCGTGCAGGTTCCTTGACAATCTGGTTGGCACTTTGGGTTCTTTGGCGTGAACAGTTGTCAGTTCGGGTGTGCGCATCGATCTGGGTCCTAGCGCCGTTTGTTCCCCCGCCTCTCCGGTGCGGCTCTCTGATTCAACAGGTTGCACCTGCTTTTATACATCAAGCCGATTCTAATGGCACCGCCACAAAGAATTACATCAACTACAAATGGCAAAAACCAAGGGCTTTTGATATTTTCATGGAAAAAGTTCTTTTTAAATAAAAAATGCTATTTTCCCTAGGCCTACAGGCTTATGAAGCAAGACTAATCCAATGTCCACATCCATTTTGAGTCTATTTTTCCAAAAAGATGAATAATTACCTACATTGTTTTCTATTTTTTCAATTTTTTATTGTGTCTTTTTTGTCTTAATTTGACACAAAGGAGCTTACTCAGCAGTTGAGCTGTAAATAGGGCCTAATATTATTATTCCTTTTTGCACCGGTCAGCAGTATTTCTTTTATGTCCCCATTGACCTCATTACGCTTGGGATTGCCCCATTTTGCCCTGTCAACCCTGCTCAGTGCTTGTGCAGTGGGCTAATGTGCCAAATCTGTGAACAGTATTTACACATGCAGTAGCCTAGTTTCCTCCAAACCTGTATATAAAAGTTATCCAATTATGTCCCTTAAAATGTGCCACTGGATTTAGCTTTTGAATCCAAGTTTCCCATCACTGAAAATAAGTTGCTAGGTATTCCCTGGGAAGTATTATTGCCAGGATAAAAAAGCTGGCTAATGACCTGGTGCTGTGAAGGTGAGTGGTGTCAAAGCCAATGGTCTTCTATGAGAAGGGGTTGTTTGGCCAATAGCATAGATTGATTCCTATACCAAAACCCATGGTAAGAGCCTAGCATGGATTGTTTCCAGGCCAAAAAGACAGCCAGTGGACACCAATGTAACTTGCAATGGACAGGGCCGGCCCAAGGCATAAGCGAACCATGCGGTGGCTTAGGGCCTTAGGGTTTAGGGCCCCCAAGCCACCAGGGGCCCCCGTGAGCAGTCAACTTCAATGAAGAAATGAATTCTCCTCTAGTTGTCCTGGTCGCATTTTTTTCTTGCATACTCAATCTGCGCTCCACAATTTACTGCTCTATGTCTGTTCTACATGACTTGCATACTGCATTGGCCCCAGACATTGTACTTGCTTGTATGCCCTCTCTGTCAGTTGCATTGGATAAAAGTGTATGGTAAATGTTATCTAATGCAAATGGCTGCAGCCCTAATGACAGTGGGTAGGCTACAGTTTCTGTTCTGATATGGGCCAGCCCTGGCAATGGTTAAGGGTAAAACACATTCATAAGGGCCAAAACATACCAAGGCGGAACGGAACGGTCGCGGGACGAACACGGTCTTTCTGCTTAGTTTCGGCCGGTGTGTTTTTCTCTGCCTTTCACACTGACAGCGTCGGCGTGCGCGGCCAGTCCTGTTCAAAAAACCCCCACAGCTAAAGCTAGCGTGCTACTTTGCCATTCATTTGAATGAGACACCGCTGGTCGCCGGCGTGAAAAATACGCTCGAGTTCTATTTTCCAAATGTAGCGCGGCGCGGAGCCGGCTCCCGCGCCGCTGACGCCCGACTACCGCCGGTTGGTGTGTAAGGACAGATATGTTTCAATGTATTTTCACCGACGCCGGTAAAAAACGCGGCCGTTCCGCGATGCTTTACCGCCCTGGTGTGTAAGACCCCTAAGGGTCCTGGCGTGTGAAGAACATGACTGAGATTGGCATTATTTGTGTGCTCAGACTGTCTTACAAATGAGCCAGACTTTTTGGTGTAGAGATCAGGCGAGGCAGAGGTCAGACAGGGAAACTATCCTCCCCACCCTCCTCCACAATCTTTCTCTACTAGACGATTCTTTGACAGGTGCCAATGTGGCCCCCTCCGTGGACAGATGATAGTAGGCGTGTCTGACAGATAGGTTGTCTCTCTTTGTTTCATGCATCTTTGATGCATACCCAGGTGAAAAACCCATATACTTAAAGTGTACTTTCTTTGAGAGCAACTTAATTACATCTAATTTTAAGTACACTTTAAATAAGCATATTGTAAACATACTTTTTCTTAGCACAAAAAGCACGAGTGCACTTTTAACATGCTAAGTACACTTCAGTCATGCTTTTATTGTACTAAATTGAACCACTTTTTCACCTGGGTATATGTGTATGTGGTCTGATTGTCTGACAAAGTTCAGAATCGATAATAGTGTATTGAAAGTAATCAACACATTAGCTAGGACAGGGGTTCCCAACTTCACCAAGACGATGCCGACGATGTGTGACGGTGCCACACAATTTTTCTATGCTGCCTCTTTCGCAACCATAACCTAGGTCGTTGAGTCGGTGCCCGACTGGAATATATAAAACAACAATAACAGTTATGTTGAAAGATGCAATACATTACTATAATGCAGTTCTGTTTATATTATTTTCATTATATATTAGCTGTGGAATTATTATTTCATATTGTTGTACTTTTCCTGCCCACTTTTTAATTTCAACTTTATTGCACCAAAGGGTCAATTGATTGTGCAGCAAGTCATATAGTATAACACATATGGACAACAGATTACAAGACAGGATGGATCATAAAGTGCAGTATATGGTTATCAAAAGTTAAAAGGACTAGACCTAAATTAAGGTTATAAAACAAGATGCTATTGTTAGAGTGGAGTTAGTCCATGACCATGAGGAGCTCCTCCAACTCCCCCAGGGCTTTTTCTGAATGGGGAAATAGGGGCGCTCCACCCTCATACCTCCGCGGGTGCACCCTCATACTTCTTTTTATATATATATATATATATATATATATATATATATATATATATAAATTACTTTTTTGAGCTCCCCTAGTAAATTCCCCCCTTCACCGCCCGCAACCTGCCATGATGCTCCCTCATGCCAAAAAATCCTAGAAAAAGCCCTGGGTCTCCTGTCCAAAGGAGGTGTGCAAGAACTTTTGGTAACACTTTTCTCAATGCCGCCATCATTTGTATGCCATATAGGTGTCACAACAGTGTTGTAACGCAGTCAAGCATGTGTCATAAACATTATGCCAATATCATAAGCATTTATGACTTTGTCAATAAGTGACATTCGATTATGGCAAAGACAGACAGACAGCCCTAACAGTGTCACCTTTTCATGACCATAAAAAGTTCATGACATTGACATTATGTTTATGACTCGTTCATGACTGTGTCAGGACACTGATATGACACTATTATGTCATACACATGATGCCGCCGTCAAGTAAAGTGTAACCAAACTTTTTTGCTTGAAATTACACAAGGATTATGTCTTTTTTTTCTGTCATAGCTGCATGCATACTTTCTGTAGCCCCTTAACGCACGCCACCTCACCAGTGGAATGCTGTAATAGTCACTGAAAAACGTTACCATATAATTAGTTATACAGGGCCTCTAGTAATTCAATACGACTTGGTCATTGCCATTCAGGTAAACGCTGATTTATAACATGGGCCGTGTCTTACTGGGTTAAAGGAGAATTCCAGCCAAGTTGGAGTTGTAACAATCTGGCTTGGCAGTAACCGAAGACGCATTTTGTTTCTGTAAGGTTCTGACATCCTGGCCAGCTAATAGGGGCATAGGTTTAAGAAAAGAGAGAATGGATCAGTGCATCTGTGGGGTAATGTGAAAATATTCAGGTGCTCATCGGTATCCAAAATTGCAAACTTAGAGAGAGAGAGAGGGTCCGAGGCACTCTGAAGTCCGTATTAAATGTCCTTTATTAATACATGGACACCATAGGTGTTCATGTATCAATAAAAGACTTTTAATACGGATTTCAGAGTGCCTCGGACCCTCTCTCTCTCTCTACAAGGGGCATAGGTTTGTTTACATATTGTTTGAAATGTCTTATATGATACTTAAAAATATCAAAAGTTAGTGTTGCGTGTGTATGTAAGGTGTGTGCCGATATTGCACAACTTTTTCATTTCATTTCAAAAGTACGGTGTGATGTGACATGCCATCAGAAGGGTGATTTCTCTCTCTCTCTCTCTCTCTCTCTCTCTCTCTCTCTCTCTCTCTCTCTCTCTCTCTCTCTCTCTCTCTCTCTCTCTCTCACACACACACACACACACACACACACACACACACACACACACACACACACACACACACACACACACACACACACACACACACACACACACACACATTTGCACATTCTTCACAAAACTTTTCCCCCTAGTACAAAGTATGCTCAAAAACAAGAACATCTGTTATCAAGGTTAGTGCTCCAAAATCATAATCCCTCAACACATGGGTGTAACTTTGGGTCGCAGCCATGACCCTACAGGCTACTAGCCAGCAAAGGCTATGGCTATATACTAGTTAAGTCTTTTCAATGACTATTTAAGTGTTTCATGGTGGAATGGTGCACAATATCTCACTGATTCTTGAAAGTTTGGCAAAAACATGTCCCTGCAGTAAAATATATAATAAATATATAAATTTTCACAAACAAAATGAACCCAGGTAATGGCCAAGGGGTCTGTCACACGAATACACAGTTGTTTGAAATATTTAAGTGTAATTTTATTACTTTTCATGGCTATAAACCTGTCCACACCCTGTTAAAACGCCTGTCCCAAGGACTGGCATCATCATTTCAATTGACTTAAAATACAAAAATCACTAACAGAATTGAACAATATCACCATGATGTGGAAGACCATATTAAAGTGGTTCTACAGATGTGCACATGGTGGATGTAAAACAATATTTACTATTATTAACTGATTGCTCAAAATGTCTCCAGCATATTGGTCACCACCGTCAGATTTTTTCTAAAAGACAATAAAATCAGGTATGCACAAGGTAACTTTCATTACTGAGGACCCCTTTTCAAACCTTCAGCTCTACTGCCTACTTCACCATCACTGAAGCTCCTGTAGGTTTATTATTTTGTCCTCAATTTGTTAATTTGTTTGGACACTGGTACTGTCCCAACCATAAACTGTCAACACCGTCGGGGGTTTTAATAGTATTGTATTACATTAATGTTAATAAATATAATTTTTTTCAGAAAAGGTATGAAGCACCCAAGAAACAGAGCGAAAATGAAATGGCTAATGTGAACAAACAATGCATAATATTTAAAAGAGTGTTTTTTTTGTCTCACACCGTCAGATGTCACCACCGTCAGATTTTGTTCTGCTCATCATGTTGTTCCATATTTTACTAAATTGTGCTGGTTAATGAAACATCACTAGGCATGTTAGTAATAATTGTGATCCAAAATGATACTCTAGCCACCACTGAGGTGCATTTGGAGGTTTTTTTGTCAGAAAACCTGACGGTGGTGACATCTGATGGAGTTCACCAAAAAACACATGTTTTACGTGTTTTTGACATGTTTTAAGAATATGCATACAATAAGTGTCTACAGTTATGTTGAATTGTTAAAGTAATTCACTTTAATACAGTAAACATGTGTTTTTACTTCTAATTCTGTCTGCCGCTGTTGACAAAACAAGAAAGAGCCCATTTTATGAAAAATGTTAAACATGGGGAGCTTGGCCAATGCATTCACTGCACAGCCAAGACCTACATCTATGATAATACACCTCTATATTTTGGATTTGAACAACTTAAAAGCTGTATTTACCACATTTTCAACAACCAGTAGCTTACTTCCTAATCTAACTAATGAAGTAAAAACACATGCTCATACTGTGCACACACAAAAATAAAGTGTTTATGCAAGATGCCATTGACTTGAGAGGGCTATTTATTTTGCTAAATGCAGGTACTAATTAGGCCACTTTCACCACTCTCAGATTACTGTCACCACCGTCAGTTCTTAAGTCACCACCGTAAGAAGGAGTTTTGGACATTTTAAAGGAATGTGCTTACAACATTTTCCTTAGGAGTTGTTGAAATATCAAAGTAATAGCCAATTTAAGCCTACACGAATATTTGTGAAATTACAAAAAATTGTTTGTTGTATTTAGGCGTTAAGTAAGCATCGTTTGACGTATATATTTTAAAATTAGAACACATGAAACAGTATTAAAATAGAACAAAAGTGAATTTTCAACATTTAAAGGCATATGTGTGAACCAAAAAATACACATAATCACTTAAAAACTCCAGATACATATGCAACCAAATCAATACAATTTTAATAACTTTTAATTGTGTCTGACGGTGTTGACAAAAAACAAGCTATGGTCGGAGAAAAGCCTGATTTCTGAAAAAAATACATAATGGGGAGATTGGCCTTGTGCATTTCTGAAAAGCCAAGACCTTAGTCTACAAGGATATACCATATAATTTTGTAATTCACTTTGTTTTTTTCTGTCAACATTACAACCTGTTTTAGCCACTTTCTCAAGAATCAGTGATCTAGATTTTTGTACCAATGTGACAAATGTGTGGCCTACATTCAATTTTCAACTGGATAAGAAAGTAGGTGATGGCCTCCGAGCTAAGCCATGGTTACACTGTCATTAATGTGATTTTACTCAATAAGGCAATAATGTGTTTACAGAGGGAGAGGAGAGAGGCTTGTTATAACATGACCTTATTGCATTGGCCATGATCCCAGTTAGTTAGTTAGTCAGACCTTAGTGTATAGTTTCTCTGTATCGTGAAGAAGTGTATCATAGAATTTTGTAAAAGAATGTAGACTATGCAAAAAAGTCTTCTATCTTGGTTTAATCCTTAAGTGTATTCCCCCCCCGTGTAGGAATTAATATAATTGTATTATATCATTGCTACAAGACAGCTGTAGGCTATAATACAAAGTGGGTTCCAAAAAAGTTGGGACACTTTGTATTTTGTGAATAAAATCAAAATGCTGGCATTTTCAAAACATCTTATATGTTAATAATGTAGAGCATTATGTACAGACAACATATCAGTTGTTAAAGTCGAGCAGAATTATTGTTTTGAGGTAATTATGTGATCATTTAAAATTTGACCCATGCAACAAATCTCAAAAAAGTTGGGACAGAGCCAAAACATGTTGTAATAGTTGGATAATTCTAAAAATAACACAAGGAAGAATATTTTAAAAGGAACTATATTGACTGCCAACATTAATGCACAACTAAAATACCATCACAGAAAGGCTGTGGCACTCAGCAGCGAAGATTTTGAGGGACTAATTACTTATCTATTACACAGAAAGATTGAATTATCAAAATTGCAGGCATATAAGGCCTACTTCCGTAATATAGAGTTCTGTGTAATCATTGCATGAGTTATGAGATCATGACATACTCGTGGTCAATAAGCAAACTATGACACTCCAACAATGACAGCTCTCGAAAAAATGACCATAAACAAAACACTTGATTAATGCACATGATGCACACATTACACAGTGTTGCATACGGAAAAGCTCATTCTATGAACCTAGGAGACATGTGGAACTGTCTTCTGATTACAGGATGGAAAATATTTAATCCTTTTTGAAAATTATGGAGTCATGCACCCTCCAGGTTATATAGAAAATGAATACTTCAGCTTGATTTAGTGGTCAGTCTGAAAGACAGAATATACGATGGTAAGGGGGTGCAGAGGTGACTTGGTTAGGGTCTTCTTACTCATGTAGAGCATTAAAATGAATACTGAATGATACATAGAGACTTTAAACAGCAAACATAGCTACCAAGGCATTATATTTTGGAGCACCGCCTTTAGATATTGTCCCCTAATGGTGACCAATTTAAATCTCTACTATGTTCCAATAGTGTGGTTCCATCATAAGAGTAAACAGGTCACAAAATTGTTTTCTTGCAGTCAGGATATGCCCATATTAAGCATAACAAAAAGGTAAACAAGTTGAAGAACACACCTATCAGTTGAGCTGCTGAAATCATGTCTTGCACATCAAAATATCTAATTTTTGAATAAAATTATGCAATCAGTCAAAGTATTTAACTGTTCAGTCTCATCCCTTGTGTTGTGTTTAGTCTTATCCAATATAAAAAGCATTTTATTGGCCCTGTCCCAACTTTTTTGGGATTTGTTGCAAGGGTGAAATTTTAAATGATCACATAATTACCTCAAAACAATAATTCTGCTTCACTTTAACAACTGATTTGTTGTCTGTACATACTGTTCTACCTTGTTAACATATTGAATGTTTTGAAAATGCCAGCGTTTTGATTTTATTCACAAAATACAAAGTGTCCCAACTTTTTTGGAATCCGCTTTGTAGTTCAAAACAGCGCAACCAGGCCTGGGCTGGTGATCTGGCACACAGGGCAGTCCTCAGGGCGGATGCTGTTGTTTTTTTCTGTATTTTCTTAGACTGTACCACAATTTAAAGGGGGCTGCGCAAAGGTACCCAGTCTCAGTCCAACCCTGAGTAAAACTGTCAAAATCAGCTGTACCTGTGAAATTCATACTCCAATTATGAAATGTGTGAGGCAATTCATAAATACTCATAACAGGAACCAGGCCTGCCGAAATCTTTGGTAGGGCCTTGGACAAAGGCATCTGAGAGGCCCGCCCTCTTAATACATGTAATGAAATGAGGACCCAATTCTGGGGCCCCCTAGTCTCCGGCCGGGCCCAGGAAAACTGAACTGCCCCCCCCCCCCCCCCCCGGCAGTTGCCCTTTCAGGAAGTGACCTCTGTGGCTTCCTGAAGAAAGAAGAAAAAGGGGAAATCTTTGTCTCCTCCGCATGGTGGCGAACTAAGTCTCCATGGGCTCGTTGAGAGAGATTACTCTCACTGCTGACAGGGATGGATGAGCATGTGCCCGAGGGAATGAATCTGATATATCGTTCAGACAAGGGGTTACAAAATGGACATTGCGCTCGGATCATGTGACTAAAAGCAACAGTGAAGTGAGCTAAAAAGCATCGGGAGATGGAGCTGACATGTTATCACAGCCCACGCTCTCATCTCATGTAGAGATACTGCAACTTACATCACTTTATTGTTTGTATTGTGTGTCATGTGCATGTGTGTTTCATGTGAGTTTCTGGCTGGGGAAATTACTCTTTGCTGGGTAATCTAGGAGTAATAGATAATACCTAATTCTGCACTTTTCTGGTAGGCTGTGCATATGTATACAAGTCAGCATTGGGGGTGAGGAAGTACAAAAATGTTTTCGTTCTGGTAAATCACCGGGGGGGGGGGGGGTGGGGGGGGAGAGATGGCAATTAAGATTTTGTTACCACCGTCCCACTGCAACTTAGTGATATCGCGTCCCAATACTACCCTCATCTGGTCGGAGTTGTATGTACATGCCACGTGACAGAGATAACATGGTCTAGCCAGGAGAACTGAAAGAATGTTCAGAAGAAGCTCGCTGAAGGCAAAGAAAAGGTCAGTTAGCCAGCACATACCATTTCCATTTGGGTTCAGAACATAAAGAAACATTCACTTGCCATAAATTCACTTGCATACAATGTTGTATTGTGACAAAGTGAAATACTTCACTACTGTGGTATATTTTGGAAGACATTGTACTATACTTGAGTTTTTTCAGATTACTTTCACTTTCACTTAACTACATTTCTGAACTTATTTCTGTGCTTTTACTCCAATATATTTTCATTGTGCCAAATAGTTACAAATTTTCCTACCCATGTTTTCTTTTCTCCTCTTTGTAATAACATGTGCGTGCATGTGATGTACAGTAGGTATATGTAGTAACAGTGACCATTTCTGTTAAGGTTTTCTTCTTTCTGAAGTGTGAGTTTGTTTGCAATGTAGGCATGCAGGCATTGTAAGTCTTTCAACTAGCCTACTTGTATTCTTCCAGGTTTTGGAAAATCTTTAGAATGCACTTGGTTACATGGGACGTACAGTAGGTTATCTGAGACAAGACGATCTTTGCACTCTCAAGTCAGAAGAGCCAGAGATGTATAAAGTACTGGACTGGAGGAGTAAAGCAGAAGTACAAGTACTATATCAAGATACTGACTTGAGTAGAAGTAGAAGTGCTCTGCTAATAGCCTGTCGTGGAAGTAGGCCTATAATGGCCAAAATGTCTTGTTCTACATGTATGTTTTTAAAAACACTTCCCAAACTAAAAGTGAAAGTACAAGTAGGCCTACAAGTGATTTAGAAACTGTTACATGAAGGCTACTTAAAGTATTTAAATTACCAGTCGACGATCAAAGATCAAGAGATCCTTGTGCACAAGCCCTCAGTAATGCAGATGCTGGTGTGAGGCAGGAGAAGGTGAACAATGAACAAAATTCAAGAGACACCGCACACTGCTTACTTCCAAATAAAGTAAAGAAAAGTAAGCAGTTGCGGTGTCTCTTGAATTTTGTTAATTTATTTAAATTACCACTTATGATCTGAAAGTAAAAGTACAAGCACAAACGTCCCTGTTTGAGTTAAGAAAGGATAAACTTCATGATAGAATATGATAGCCCAGATGCATCATTATCATAAAGGAAAAGGCCTCTCACATAAACAGGTTAAGCACTGCCTTGAGGGCTAACTTACTCTGCCTTTCTTTTCTTACTTCAGTACATAAAACATATTGGAGTAAAAGTATTGCATTCATTGTTAATATGTAGTGAAGTAAAAATGGAACTAAGTGGAAAAAATAATACTGCAACTATATAATAATACTGAGTAGGCCTACTTAACGCTACGTTTTTTGCTGGTTCATTATTTCACTGGAAGACGTAATTTCTCTCACTGCAACTTCACTTTAGAGGGGGGGGGGGTGCATTGTGTTAGAAGTGTAATGTCTTGCTTGTGAAACTTCCAAGTGTTTGTGAGTTCGCTACTAGCTTAATTGCCCTCCCATGGTCTTGCTTGCAGTTAGCACAAACCAAACCGTGTCCAATGTCCGTCATGGAACCCGACCACTAAACAGACTTCTCAACCCAACTGAACATGTTGAAATTGCCCCAACACAGACGCACGGGCACCAACGTCCTTCAACCACCTCAAACGTACCGCAGTATACCAAGCCAATGCTTACCAACTGTCTTCAACGCTAACTAACACCCAAATGTCGGGTTGATGTGTAGGCCTAATTGCTTTAGGGTATTATTTTCACACCTGGTCCCCTTTTAAATGAACCGAACTCAGTCCTCTTTAAGTCTACGAAAAAGTGAACTGAAAGAAAAGAGACTCAGTTCTGTTTCTGTTCATATTGTGAGTGTATTACTAAAAGAACCGGTTGCTCTTTCTGGTTCTTATAAGGTCTTTTTGATCACACCTAGTCCTCTGGAACAGTGTTTTTCAACCACTGTACCGGGTAACACTAGTGTGCTGTGAGAGATCATCTGGTGTGCCATGGGAAAATATAGAATGACCGTACATTGTTGATATAAGCAATATGATTTTATTTTCCGTCAACATTTATAATTGGTGGTGTACCTTGGTATTATATCCTTCAAGAAGGTGTGCCTTGGCTCAAAAACGATTGAAAACCACTGCTCTAGAGCTCTCCTAAAGTGATTACACCTAGTCACAAGTGCAACATGTCAGGACTCACAAGCGAACCATACTGAGACCATGTTAATAAAGGTCTCCGAGTGGTCTGGGTACTCTTTGGAACGCTCACATATGCACGGAAAATTCTGAATCACAGGTCTGACTTGGCTTAAATGGCTGAAAGGTGTGAGGGCCCATAGGAAGTCGTTTCATGGATATAACCGCACCGAATATCTTCGGCAGGGCTCCAAATAACTCACACGGAACAGGGGAGAGAAGAATAGGATGTTATAATGTGAAATTAAGGGCCAAATGTAAAAAAAAGCCAAAAAACTATTCTCTCCTTTAAATGGGACCATCCTTAAAGGGACTATGAAAATACCATCTGAGGTACTGTAGAACATTATTAGAGTTGACACTGCAATTTGCGACAGCACTGGAAAATGACAGGTGCTGCCTCCATTTTTTGTAGGTAGACCTGTCCTTTTCAGTCAGTGCATATCAATAGAGAACATGCTCATCCCTGTCGGTTTAAACAGGGGGAGATGTAGGAATATAGAAATGTGAGTGACCATTAACACAAGGCATACACTTTAACATAGGGAGCACTAATACAAAAAGGTTAAAAGGTTATATAAAGAGTAACTGTACACTCGCCTCCAAAAGAGTTGTCGCCAACCCATCTGTTTGGAATAACGGCTAATAACCTTAATCACTTGGCTTCAAAAGTCACTCATATGAAAGCTACAACCCTCTCGAATGAAAATGTATGTGCAAAAATTAATTTCATGCACCAAAGAAAGATTGACCCTTTAATGAACACAGACAGGGCAGATTTTGACAAGACAAAAGTTTTGTCGTCTATCGAACATAATGTGAAAATGAGCAGATAAGTCACTTCAAAACACTTCAAATACGCAGATCGGGTGTCATACTTAATCACTGATTCACTCACACCTCTCCAGAAAATCAACTTTGGCCTTAGGTGTATGCTTAGGGTCATTGTAATCATGGAAAGCAACACAATGAAAATCAATGGAGTTCAATGAGAAATGGTGACATATGTGCTATTCGTAGAGCAATACATTTTTAACTTCATGATGTAATCAATGATAAAAGCCCTCACACACCAGCAGCATGCATGCAGCTCCACATAAGAGCTGTATCCCTCCCATGTTTGACTTTAGGCACCATGTATTTTTTCCAAATTCTTCACCTTTGACACCAACAAAGTCTCTCCCACTGTCCTGTCTCAAAAAAGCCAGCCAAGAGTATGTCAGGCCTAATTCTGACAAAAATGAAGGCTAATGGGACTCATACTCTGAAGTCAAGATCCCAAGATCAACCATTTTAGAACTGATAGCATCAAAACTATATGGTGTTGGAGATGAAGAATATGAAAAAAGAGAAATGGTGCATAAAGAGAAACATGGTACAGATACAGCTCTTATGTGGAGCTACATGCATGCTGCAGGTGTTTGAGGGCTTTTATCATTGATTAAATCATGAAGTTAAACATGCATTGCTCTACGAATAGCGAATATGTCACCATCTCTCATTGAACTCCATTGATTTTCATTGTGTTGCTTTCCATGATTACAATGACCCTAAACATACACCTAAGGCCAAAGTCGATTTTCTGGAGAGGTGTGAGTGATTCAGTGATTAAGTATGACACCCAATCTGCGTATTTGAAGTGTTTTGAAGTGACTTATCTGCTCGTTTTCACATTATGTTCGATAGGCGACAAAACTTTTGTCTTGTGAAAATCTGCCCTGTCTGTGTTCAATGAAGGGTCAATCTTTCTTTGGTGCATGCAATTTATTTTTGTACATACATTTTCATTCGGGAGGGTTGTAGCTTTCATATGAGTGACTTCTGAAGCCAAGTGATTAATTGAAAGTCAGGTTATTAGCTGTTATTCCAAACAGATGGATAGGCGACAACTCTTTTGGAGGCGAGTGTAGAATGGTTACAAGTAGATCACACTTGACCTGACCACACCAGACAACCGTTGGGAAGGAAGTGTGTAAGGAAGTTCCCTAAAAGAACAGGCCAGTTAAGCATGGGACAAGGCCACTAGACAGACATCTGGGGGCAGGGGAAACCACAGTAACCAGAAACATCCTGACGCTGCAAATCAACCAAAAATCAGCAAAATGTAAGTACAAAGTATCACCCGAACTGAGGTGAGCCAGAAGAACCAATCAGAATTGAGGGGACACTTTCCATAAAAACATCTTGCAAACCCAGGTGAAAAGCACATATACTTAAAGTGTACTTTTGATGACTACATTTTTAAACTTACAGATATCACTATGAAACTTAATCAGGTAATTAAAAACATGGACCGGAGGGAAAAAAAATAGTTTTCTATTATAAATATGCTAATTGGGCTACATCTTTGCAAATATGTGCTAATTCTCTCTGAATGTTGCGACAAATTTCACTGCCTGAAAAAGTAGTACAAGAAGTACAAAAAGAAATAGGCCTATAAAAATTGCTCTTCTTATACCATACTCAAGTGGAAGTAGGCCTACTTAAGTATTCAAAATGTAATTAGACGTGTTTTATAAATACTTTTCAAGTCATGAAAGTAAAAGTACAAGTGATTAAGAAACTGCTATGCACATACTTAAAGTGCAAGTATTAAACATCACTACTTGTGTTCAAGTTCAAGTTCAAGTTTATTTAGCCATTTCAACAGTATAAAATGCACTCGCCTCCAAAAGAGTTGTCGCCTACCCATCTGTTTGGAATAACAGCTAATAACCTGACTTTCAATTAATCACTTGGCTTCAGAATTCACTTGGCCTCATATGAAAGCTACAACCCTCTCCAATGAAAATGAATGTACAAAAATAAATTTCATGCACCAAAGAAAGATTGACCCTTTAATGAACACAGACAGGGCAGATTTTGACAAGACAAAAGTTTTGTCGCCTATCGAACATAATGTGAAAATAAGCAGATAAGTCACTTCAAAACAATTCAAATACGCAGATCGGGTGTCATACTTAATCACTGATTCGCTCACACCTCTCCAGAAAATCAACTTTGACCTTAGGTGTATGTTTAGGGTCATTGTAATCATGGAAAGCAACAATGAAGGTCAATGAGAGATGGTGTCATATTTGATATTCGTAGAGCAATACATTTTTAACTTCATGATTTAATCAATGATAAAAGCCCTCACACACCAGCAGCATGCATGCAGCTCCACATAAGAGCTGTATCCCTCCCATGTTTGACTTTAGGCACCATGTATTTTTTCCAAATTCTTCACCTTTAACACCAGTCTCTCCCACTGTCCTGTCTCAAAAAAGCCAGCCAAGAGTATGTCAGGCCTAATTCTGACAAAAATGAAGGCTAATGGGACTCATACTCTGAAGTCAAGATCCCAAGATCAACCATTTTAGAACTGATAGCATCAAAACTATATGATGTTGGAGATGAAGAATATGAAAAAAGAGAAATGGTGAAAAAAGTGAAACATGGTACAGATACACCTCTTATGAGGAGCTGCATGCATGCTGCAGGTGTTTGAGGGCTTGGATTAAATCATGAAGTTACTGTACTGTAAACATGTATTGCTCTACGAATAGCGAATATGTCATCATCTCTCATTAAACTCCATTGATTTTCATTGTGTTGCTTTCCATGATTACAATGACCCTAAACATACACCTAAGGCCAAAGTTGATTTTCTGGAGAGGTCAGAGTGATTCAGCGATTAAATATGACACCCGATCTGCGTATTTGAAGTGTTTTAAAGTGACTTATCTGCTCATTTTAAATGTGGATTGTGGAGAAGTGTCATGCAAGACAAATTTCTGTGCAATCAAACAGTTTTATCTTATCTTACTCAAAAACATTTTATTTACTCTAATGGCTGATTACTTGAAAATTGTGATGACTGGAATTTATATTGATTATTTAGGGAAATCAGTGAAAAACGTCATTTGAAAAATAATTTGGAATGCAGGGTACTTACTTCATTACATAAGTGTCGGCCCTACCGGAAAATGTCAAAGTGGTATCAGACTACATTCTTTTATGTTGCCCATTTGTGGTGTATGTAACTAGAGGTGAGGTCATGCAGGATTGCATAATGCACTGTTAATTGGGGGGACTGCTGTTCTGAAAACGCTTTTAAAATACAGCAAATACAATGTGTTAACGTGGGAATTAAGATGCAACTATCTATCAGTATTTTAAGAAAGTTCTTAATCTTCTGGTTCATATATACGGTGTACTACAAATCAAACACAATTTAACAAAAAAGCTTCATAATGTGTATTTTAATCAACCTGGGTTGATAATGGTTAATTATTACTCCAAATTGGATTGATTTCAGAAAGTGTTGTGTTAAGACAGTCCAATGTGAATACTTATAGGCCTATATAATGTAAACATTTTGGTACATTTTATAACATTGTTCAAAGTAATATTAGGTGTAGGCTTTTTTGCCATTATTTGCAGTTATGGGACAATAAAGGGTTAATAATTACAACTTGGTGAAGGAATATCACAGAATCTATATATATAAAAAAGCTTTAACAAAAAATTCTGGGCTCAACCCCATAGCTCATTCAATATCTGTATGCCCTTCATTTATTGACTCGTCAGAACAGTCAATAACTGCCTGCCTCAGGTTTCTTTGTTTGTTTGTTTTTTTGTCATAATAATTTGCAGTTATGGGACAATAAATGGTTAATATTACAAATACCTCAAGGGATAGGCCTATCATCAGAGAGGGTTTAAAGGCCATGATATCATCCTCTGAAATGCTAAAGACCTACAATCTATAGTCAGCTTTTATTGTCACTTTCTTCATATGCACAAGACATAGCCTACATGACAGGACAAGACATGTACTAGACTGACATTTTACAGACTGACATGAAGTGCAAGACAGGACAGGGAGCCTTAACAGTGATGGACTGGTAACAATAGGCCTAAGATGAAGGAAAAAAAACAACAACTCTGGGTTCAACACCCTGGCACCTAGACTAATAGCCTACTACATCTCTCTCTCTCTCTCTCTCTCTCTCTCTCTCTCTCTCTCTCTCTCTCTCTCTCTCTCTCTCTCTCTCTCTCTCTCTCTCTCTCTCTCTCTCTCTCATTCATCTATCGGTGACGTTGCATTTCAGTGCAGCTGACACGGAAGCCAAAAGCGAAAGTAATTTCGCAGTGACCTTTTTGTTGTTTTCATTATGTTACTCAGGTACGTAGATATTTATAATTTAGGCCTATGTTTCTCGTTAGGGGGAACTGCTTTGCTTAATTTAAGGAATTCGGATACAGCTTTACAGAATTCTCCAAAGTAGGTCTAAAGATGTCGTCTTTTCAGACGCGCAGCATAAGCTACGCCTTTAAATGGAATGCTTTTGTGAAAATGATCGGACGGTTCTTGTGAAAATGCTATGTTAAAGAAGTGTTAAGAAATACGAAAATAAAACAACACACAGGGACGCATACGAAATTAACTTCATCTTGCCTCTCTCAGACCTGCGTCACAGCGAATTGCGCACAACTCTGGCAGAGCCGTTGATAAGGACTCGGCTGGACTTGCCCTGACAAGATAAATACGACCTTTAGAATGTGTTTCCTGTGGCCTAACAAACTCAAGCACAAACCAGCGAAACAGAGACCGACTTCGTAAGTGGCCACACAGTAAATTCTACAGTGCTCACTTAACACTTAGAGAGTTCATTTGAGTCCAAATTATGTCAAATCAACTCTATAAGTGTTGAATTAATACCACAACATTTACTGTGCATTTTTACTAGACAGTAATACATTTTCTGGATCTCAAATGGTCCACCTGTGCACTTCAGTGTTCATGTCTTCGTCCATAGGCCCATGGCTTATTAATTACGCACTAAAATATAGCCTAGTTCCCGAAGTGCACGAGTGCATCATCTGAGCCGTGTTGGGCAGTAGGCCTAATGCATTAGCCTACAAAAGTAACTAAATACTGTAATG
>NC_085867.1:39636482-39706482 GCF_034702125.1 Engraulis encrasicolus
TGGCTTAAATAGATTGGTGTGAGATTTGAATACAATCCTATGGAGAATATCATGATCTGCTTCAGTAGTCACAGTGCATGTTGACATGCATGTTTCTTTTAGGTGTATTTCAGATTATCAATGTTGACAGCATCCATGCATCCCCAAACCATGTCAGTCCCACTACCATGCTTGGCTTTTGATAGGATACACTTTTTTTTGTAAAACTCACTTGTTTACCACCACACATGCTTGACACCATCTAAAGTATATTTGTTTATCTTGATCTCTTCAGATCACACGACATGGTTCCAGTGATCCATATCCTTGGTCTGTTCATCTCTCTTGAGACCAAGATAAACAAATTTGCTTTAGATGGTGTCAAGCATGTGTGGTGGTAAACAAGTGAGTTTTACAAAAAAAAGTGTATCCTATCAATAGACAAGCATGGTAGTGGGACTGACATGGTTTGGGGATGCATGGATGCTGTCAACATTGGTAATCTGAAATACACCTAAAAGAAACATGCATGTCAACATGCACTGTGACTACTGAAGCAGATCATGATATTCTCCATAGGATTGCATTCAAATATCACACCAATCTATTTAAGCCAGATGCAGACTCAAAATGTAAAAGTTCAATGCAAAGAAAGGTTGAAACGCACACTGATGACCTCCCTTTTCATTTCGTTTCATTTTGAGACGATTCGAGCCAACACAGCCCCTTCTCTACCGGATTTTAATCTGGGGTGTACTCACTTTTGTGAGTACATGTTCAAACATTAATGGCTGTATTATGTTTTTTTCTGAGTGAACAAGACATTTAAGTGGCTAAATAAGTTGTTAAAAGGTCACTAATCATTGTGTCAAAGTGAAATTTCTGTAATGCTTTCCTGTGAAAAGATATACTCACAAATCTGAAAAACTGTGAGGAGTGTACTCACTTTTGTGATATACTGTACTTTAAAACCTCTATAAAAATGCATTTGGCAATGCATTTCAATGGAATGCCGATACAAAAATGACAATTTCCCAACATTATATAAAATGGATATATCTCATTTTGGAAAAGAGCTCTTCAAATGTTCGGGGCCCACCTCTGACCCAATAAACTATTCANCTCAAACAAATAGTCAACAGCAACACACATACACATGTGATTTAGACGTTTGGGAAATTATTTTAAGGCCCACTTGGAATACCTTCAGGGCCCACCAGTGGCCCCCAGTTTGAGAATCACTGCCCTAGTGGGGACATCTGGCACCCATAGCGGTTGTTAGGTGTACACACACACATGCACGCTTAAACCAATCCCCCCACCCTGCACACTTATCTGCACTCCTTTTCTCTTTGTGGTTCTGCTGAGTGTGTGTGAGAGAGCTCTCTGCCCATGGCTGAATGTGTGTGTGTGTGTGTTGTGTGTTTAGTACGCTGCACAATCTACCTCTCTATCTCTCTCACACATGCACACACACCCTGTCTTATTATCCAGGATGGAGGAGTCTGTCTCTAAGAGAAAACCACCCTCTCCTGCACTCTCCTGTGAGTCTATGAAGAGTGATATGTCCAAGGATCAGATTATCTTTTTTGAAGGAGAAGGCAGGTCTACACCTCAACAGTAAGATCAGCACCCTGTTCCTTACTCATCTCTTTGTCTCTCTGTCTCCCTTTCTCTGTCTCTGTCTCTCTCTGTCTCTGTCTTTCTCTCTCTCTCATTATCTAGGATGGGGGAGTCAGTCTCCCACACATACGCTAACTCTCATCCCTGTCTTATTTACTAGGATGGAGGAGTCTGTCTCTAAGAGAAAAGCACCCTCTCCTGCACCCACCTGTGAGTCTATGAAGAGTGATATGTCCAAGGATCAGATTATCTTTTTTGAAGGAGAAGGCAGGTCTACACTTCAACAGTAAGATCAGCACTCTGTTGCTTACTCATCTCTTTGTCTCGCTGTCTCTCTCTCTTTCTTTCTTTCTCTCTTTATTTCTCTCTCTCTCTCTCTCTCTCTCTCTCTCTCTCTCTCTCTCTCTCTCTCTCTCCCTCTCTCTCTCTCTCTCTCTCTCTCTCTCTCTCTCTCTCTCTCACACACACACACACACACACACACACGCACACTTACACTCACTCATCCCTTTCTTATTATCCAGGATGGAGGAGTCTGTCTCTAAGAGAAAACCACCCTCTCCTGCACTCTCCTGTGAGTCTATGAAGAGTGATATGTCCAAGGATCAGATTATCTTTTTTGAAGGAGAAGGCAGGTCTACACCTCAACAGTAAGATCAGCACTCTGTTTCCTACTCATCTCTTTATCTCTCTGTTTCTATTGCTCTCTCTCATTACCTAGGATGGGGAAGTCAGTCTCCCACACATACATACATACATACGCTAACTCTCATCCCTGTCTTATTCTCTAGGATGGAGGAGTCTGTCTCTGAGAGAAAACCACCCTCTCCTGCACCCACTGGAGTGTCTATGAAGAGTGATATGTCCAAGGATCAGATTATCTTTTTTGAAGGAGGAGGCAGGTCTTCACCTCAACCGTAAGATCAGCACTCTGTTGCTTACCTATATCTCTATTTGTCCATTTCTGTTCTCTGTCACTAATGGTGTGTGTGTGTGTGTGTGTGTGTGTGTGTGTGTGTGTGTGTGTGTGTGTGTGTGTGTGTGTGTGTGTGCGTGCGTGCCCCGCATGTTTTTCACACAGTTCTGGTTTGCAAAAGAGATCCTACTCGGCTGTAGTGAAGAAGCAGCAAGCAGTACATAGCCAGCCTGATGGCCTCCAGAGGTGTGTGAGCTGAGCAGCCTTGTGGTTAGGGCTGAGTACATGACTGTATGTGTGCATGTTACACATATTAAATTACCATAACTCCACTTAACCCCTTACTGCAGAGCCTATGTTATAACCGTACTGTCACCAAAATTGTAATGGCTATGTCTTAATCTGTTATTTAATGGCTCTTGGTATGTCATAGCAATGTTGTTATGATGTAGCTGAGTATTTTCAGCCAATAGTGAATAGTCCTGGCGGCGACCCCATCTGCAGTAAGAGGCTATGGAGGGTTATGGTAATTATGGCCACATAATGCCATGTAATGAAAATATTGCGCTCCTAACAGCTGTTAAAAACAGCTCTACATTATGGCTGATTATTCCTTGTACTACTAGCCCTATGAACAGGTCACCGTAACCATAAGGCACCATTATTATAATTATACCCCTTGAACAAGAAGTCCATATGGCACTATTGTTATTATAAGTATCATTATTATTAGTATTATTATATACTTACGTCATTATTGTACTTTGTATACTTCCATAATTATAATTACATGATTCCATCCTATTATCGAGTATCGATTTTTATCAATATCATGCAGCCCTCCCTGCATAGTGAAAGTGTCCAACAGCTCTCGTGTGTGTGTGTGTGTGTGTGTGTGTGTGTGTGTGTGTGTGTGTGTGTGTGTGTGTGTGTGTGTGTGTGTGTGTGTGTGTGTGTGTGTGTGTGTGTGTGTGTGTGTGTGTTTCTGTGGGTGTGTGTGTGTGTGTGTGTGTGTGTGTGTGTGTGTGTGTGTGTGTGTGTGTGTGAGTGTGTGTTACACAGTCCTGATTTTAAAAAGAGATCCTACTCGGCTGTAGTGAAGAAGCAGCAAGGAGGACATAGCCAGCCTGATGGCCTCCAGAGGTGTGTGAGCTGAGCAGCCTTGTGGTTACAGCTGAGCATGTGACTGTATATGTGCATGTTACACATATTAAATTACCATAAAACTAGTATTATTATATACTTCCACCATTATTATATACCTCCATAATTATAATTATATAATTTCATCCTGTTATCGAGTGTGGATTTTTATCAATATAATGCAGCCCTCCCTGCATAGTGAAAGTGTCCAACCGCTCTGTGTGTGTGTGTGGGTGTGTGTGTTTCTCTGTGTGTGTGTGTGTGTGTGTGCGTGTTTGTTACACAGTCCTGATTTTCAAAAGAGATCCTACTCGGCTGTAGTGAAGAAGCAGCAAGGAGGAACTGAGCTGAGCAGCCTTGTAGTTACAGCTGAGTATGTGACTGTATATGTGTATAAACATATGAAATGACCATAAAACTCCACTTCACTTCTGCATTATATAATTCCCTTGTGTTTTAACCTAGGCGGTGGACGCTGGAGGAAATGCAACAGATACACAAAGCTCAACTACAGAGGAAGTTTCAGTGTTTGGTTGAGGGAAGCCTAGACCAGGGGAACTGCACTTCATTCAATGAGGTCTACACAGATCTTTACATTATCGAAGGGGGAAGAGTTGTGCTGAATGAGGAACATGAGGTCAGACAGATAGAGAGAGCATCCTGGAGGAAAGTAGACAAACCAATAAAATTCAATGACATCTTTAAACTTGGATCTGGACAAGATACACCCATAAGATCAGTGCTCACTAATGGGGTGGCTGGCATAGGCAAAACAGTATCTGTGCAGAAGTTGATTTTGGACTGGGCTGAAGGAAAGAACAATCAGCATGTCAACTTCATATTTCCTCTTCCTTTCCGAGAATTGAACCTGATGAAAGAGAGGAAATTCAGTCTGGTGGGTCTTATCCAGCACTTTTTCCCCAAGATAAAAGCAGAAGAAATTTTCACCAATTCAGAGCACAGACTGATGTTCATCTGTGATGGTCTGGATGAGTGCAGACTTCCTCTACAGTTCAACCAAAGCTCAACATGCTGTGATGTGACAGAACAGGTCTCAGTCGATGTGTTGCTGACAAACCTCATCCAGGGGAATCTGCTTCCCTCTGCTCTCCTTTGGATCACCACCCGACCAGCAGCAGCCAGTCAGATCCCTCAGAAGTATGTCAGCCAGGTAACAGAAATAAGGGGATTCAACAATCCACAGAAAGAGGAGTACTTTGGGAAGAGAATCAGTGATGAGAATCTGGCCAGCAGAATCATCAGACACCTGAAGTCATCCAGGAGCCTCTACATAATGTGCCACATTCCAGTTTTCAGCTGTATTGCAGCCACTGTTGTAGAGAGAACATCAGAGGAATCAGAAAAAGCAGATAGGCCTATGCCAAGGACTCTGACGCAAATGTACATTCAATTCCTGATCATTCAGACAAGCATGAAAAAGTACAAATACTCACACAGAGAAGACACTGAAGAGGAAATCATTGTCAAACTGGGGAAGCTGGCATTTCAGCAGTTGGGGAAGGGCAACCTGATCTTCTATGAAGAGGACCTGCAAGAGGCTGGTATTGATGTGACAGAAGCATCAGTTTACTCAGGATTGTGCACTCAGATCTTCAGAGAGGAGAGGGATGTTTATCAGGGGAGGGTGTTCAGCTTTGTGCATCTAACCATCCAGGAGTTCCTGGCAGCATTATATGTCTTCCTCTGTTTCAGCAACAGAGAGGGAAACCAACAGGAAAAGTTTCAGCTTTCTACTCTGTTAAGTGCTTCAACACTTCATGACCTGCACAAGACCGCCGTGGATCTGGCCCTACAGAGTAAGAATGGACACCTGGACCTTTTCCTTCGCTTCCTTCTGGGTCTCTCTTTGGAATCCAACCAGAACCTGCTAAAACACCTACTGCCACAGACCAGTCACCAATCACAGAGCTCAGAGCAAATAATCAGCTATATCAAAGGAAAGATCCGAGATGAGAGTAGCTCAGACAGATGGATCAACCTGTTCTACTGTCTGAATGAGCTGAATCAACACACATTAGTGGAGCACATTGATAAGTGTGCAACAGGAGCCCTGTCTGTAGAAATGCTCTTACCAGGACAGCAGCAGACAAGGACATTTAGGTTTGAGATGTCAAAAGATCAACTGGATGAGTTTGATCTGTCAAAATACATACAGACACCAGAGAAAGATCAAACTGAACTCCTCAGTCCAGATGATGTTCTTCACAAACTGGTGCCAGTGGTCATAAAGTCCACCTCTGCAGGGTAAGTAACACACTTTTGTCAATTTCTGATATTAGATATTTGTGTGTGTGTTATTATGCACATGTCTGTGTGACTGTGTGATGAAAGAATTGTTGTTTCAATAGCGGTAGTGGCTTGCATCGAAGAGTCACACAACAACTGAATTGTAGATTCTACCACATATTGATTCTGTAAAGATGAACAGAACAGTTTAGAAGGAATTTGTTCTGGCAAAGATCAGACAAATGGTAGATAAAGTTGTCTTCTGAGAACAAATCCAGCTAATGCCCTCACAAACCTAATAAGTGGAGCTTGTGAAGCTGTGCAGAGCTACACTTGTCTGGCGAGAGCCAGGATTTCCCTCTCCCCTTCCCTCCTTGTGGACTGGAGTTTAAAGGGAAGGCATGTGGGAAGAGGTATATGCACAGGCTCAAAACGCTAAAAAATGATCAACTCTGTGCTAGTTAATGCTATAATAATCAACTTTAAAGACCCAGACACCACAGGAAATCTTCTCAAAAATATTTTCTTAACACATTGACTCCCATATCATGTAAAAACATGTTTTCACTCCCTTTGCATTGACTCGTAAACACGTTTTTACATTTTTTAAAAATGGATTCCACATTTACACATTCTAATGCACAGTCTGTGTGATTTTCGTAATTATGTGATGAACAGAACTGACATACATCATGAAATCACCTACAGTCAAAACTCCTACAAAGTCACGATTTGGACATTTCATTTGTGCATCTTATCACAACACAGTACTTGAGTGTTATTACAGCAAATAAAATCATGCACGTCCTGATCACGTCACATCAAGTCTCCTGAGTTAGAAACTCAAAACATGCAATCCTGTCAGTGCTTTGCTGGCCTACTCGTAATAGACCTACAGAAGGGTAAGGAGTTTTGCTGTCATCAAGTTAGGTGTCAAAATGGAAGGTTGGAATGAAAAACAGCATAACACAGCAGCAGCAACTAACTTTGGTGAGTGTACTTTGGCACGTCTACTTTTTTCTACACTAGAATGATATGTAAATGTTCGCCAGGAGACATTAGTAGCTAGCACTTCAGAGAATATGGCTGTTAACATTAGTAGGCTACTGATCCAGGTGTTTTTTAATTGAAATCGTTTACTTGGAAGATACTGGACTTCTTGGGGCGTGAAAATACATTTAGATCCTCAATTTGAACATGGAGAGTCAACTAGCGCATACGCAATGAAAACTCGTAATTTTGAAAATGGTCATTTTCAGCTAAACCTACCCTCGCTTAAAGTGGGCAAACTTTGGAATGGAAGAAGCTAGGAACATACCGTTTCACATAGAACGCGGGGATTCTCAGCTTTTTAACAAGCCCTGTCATGTGGCTGTTCAAAAATGTCGAAAATTGACTAAACTGGCTGGGATTCGAGCGCTAAAATTCCAAATAAAGCCTGGAATTCAATGTGTTAAGAGGCTGAATGAAGGCTTAAGCTCTCTGTGGTCCTTTACTTAGGAAAGCAGAGAGAGAGAAAGAGAGGGAGAACATGTGTGTGTGTACTGTAAGCAGATGGCCCATGCCAATCATAGTGTGTGTGTGTGTGTGTGTGTGTGTGTGTGTGTGTGTGTGTGTGTGTGTGTGTGTGTGTGTGTGTGTGTGTGTGTGTGTGTGTGTGCGCGCGCGCACGCGTGCATGCTAGGCTGCGTAATTGCTATCTGACAGAAAAGAGCTGTTCCTATCTGGCCGCTGTCCTGACATCACAGTTCTCACATCTCAAACATCTGTACTTGGGTGACAATGACTTGCGAGACTCAGGAGTGGAACTTCTATGTTCTGGACTCAAGCATCCAAACTGCAAACTGGAGACATTGCAGTAAGTATAATTTCATGTAGTGAATCTGTTTTTGGCAGGGTGTTCATGTGTGTTTGTGTGTGTGTGTGTGCCTGCATGTACAAATGCTGCTGAGGATGTGCTCTCTGTTACCTCAACATTGAGTGAGTGAGTGTGTTTGTATGTGTGTGTGTCTCTGTGTGTTTGTGTTTGTGTTTGGTTGGACAGGTGCAAGCTGACGGAGAAGAGCTGTTCCTATCTGGAATCTGCTCTGATCTCTGACTCGTGTCTTGAATATCTGAGCCTGAAATTCAATGGTCTGAAAGACACAGATGTTGAACAGCTCTCTAAACTTGAGGCAGACCACTTCTATAAACTGGAGAGACTAGAGTGAGTAAATGTGTAAATATCTGTGTGTGTGTGTGTGTGTGTGTGTGTGTGTGTGTGTGTGTGTGTGTGTGTGTGTGTGTGTGTGTGTGTGTGTGTGTGTGTGTGTGTGTGTGTGTGTGATTTTTGCCAATGTCTTATATGTTTAGTTTGACTGTACATTGGAGACTGATCAAACACAGTTTCAACTTCTGTGTGTGTTTGTGTAAGACATTATAGTGTGTAAATATCTAAAAATCTTTCATCCCTCCATCCATCATCCCTCCTTCCTTCCCCCATTTGTCTAAATCATGTGTCCAATCCATTATTCAAACTCCCATCCTCGATTTGTGCTTGTGGCCTCGAGCTTTGCTGACCCCCGACCTCCGTGGAAAAACAAAGTTTCCCCACAGCCTAGGCACAACAACAACCTTTGGGGGGCTTTTCCCCATTCAACACCCCGATAGCAAATGAGACCTTTGAATTGCGCTTTCCCAAGATATTGAATTAAATTTCTATGGTCAATGACATATTGCAACATCATCATGACACCACATGCACAACGGGTAGTTCTGATAATGGAACAGACCGAATGTGTATTTTTTTTGTACTGTATATTGTGCCCTCTCTCGCTTTCTCTCCTTCCCTGAAGAGAAAGAGAGAGAGAGTGAGTGAGAGAGAGAGAGAGAGAGAGAGAGAGAGAGAGAGAGTGTCTGTGTGTACTCTGACACTAGTGGATGACCTCCGCTTTTCCTCCATTATGCAGGTGGCGGTAGTGAGCAGCGACGTGTGGCATTGCCCTGAGCTGACGACAGCACACACACACACACACACACTTAAGTTATTTAGCATTGTAAATAAGTAAATATTACAGATTTTTGTCCTGTTATGCCTTACTTTGCTGCATTACAGCAAAAAGTAATGCATTACAGTAATTAATTACTTTTGTAATTGCATTACTGCCCAACACTGCTAGCAAGATAGATCACTTGTATGTATTGGTAAACAGTAGAAGCTATATGCAGTGTATATTATACACAAGTATACTTTAGAACTTCTGTTGCATTCTGTTACAAATCCATCATGTGAGGAACCATCACAATAATTATGTTATATCAGTAGCCTATGTGTGTAGGCCTGCATGTGTATGTATGCATTTATTTAGCAATTACACACGTGTGGAGATATTACACAATGGGAGAGTCCCAGTTGGGCTTTCACATAATGGTTATTGTGTATCATCGTGTATGTACAGTATATACATCACCTGTGAAATGTGCTTTAACATGGCATGAACCTTAGCCAGAATACTGTAATAGTTGACTTAACCACCATAGTAGTACGTGAGTGGTATTCATTGGCACTGCCCTTACGAGTTGATTAGGGAGGTAACGATTTGATTCGAATCGATTCAGTCCGATTCTTCAATACATTGCAATGCATTACATTTCTACTGAAAGCAACGGGAATTTTTCATCAGTCATGAGGGAATACAATCAGTCAGATACTGAACAACATTTTAATGGCTGTGTGCATCAGTCATGCAGTTTCCAATGCTTTGAAGTGCTTTAATTCAATCTAAAGTTCATTCGCTCCGGAAAAGCCCACAGAAGTAATTGAAGCGTATATAAATATGCCACATCGATAATGGCATTTGCAATGCATTGCTTACATCGCAAAGACTTACTGTCTCGGTCAAAGATGCAACAGTTTCAGGCGCACCAAGAATTTATTCTTTTTGAGCTCTGATATATCAGCCATAATGTTGTGTGCTTTGCAAAATCTTCAGCAAAACTGTGCCCTAACACTGCTAATTGAACCTTCACACTTCACCTTACTGGTGCAATGTGCAATGAATGAAGATTGGCCAACAGGCTGGTCCACTTGAGTCATGAAACTTCCCATACTTAAATGACTGAACTAAAATAACCCCTGTACATAATAAGATTGCCGCAGGTCTTTAAAAACTCTTAAATTGTCGTTTTTGTCAAATATTTTGTCTGAAAATTTCAATCCACATGTCTGAAATTCATGGATCTCCGTTTTATGGAGGAATAATTTAGTCATCCATGTGTTGCTGGACTTTGAAAAAAAAAATGCACTCATGCACCGTCTAATTTTTTGCTTTATTTTCACGTAGGCTATATAATATTACTTATATATAATATGACTTGGTCTTGATTTTCATTTGGTCAAACCGTTAGACACCCTGCATAATCTGATGTGATTTTGATGTGATTTTAAAGCACTAATGTTTTCCTGTCTTGCTCTTGAACTGTTTGTCCTCAATTCTTTATTCTATATACATTGAACAGTGAGAAATGAAATTTAAAGGAATTTGTATGTCAATTAATAAAAATAAAAATGAATATCCGCACACTGCTCCCGTGTTGTTTTTTTTGTATGTCAATTAATAAGAAATAGACAATAAAGATCACTTCAACCTTGACTTTGAATAGTTTCTGTTATCTTGTTTTGTTGATTTTGCATAGGCCTATAATAATAATAATAATAATAACTAGATTGCATTTCCTCACAGAAAATGCTGGAGTATGCTTGCCCGTCTTGCATTCGTTGCCCTTCATGCATGCCTTGCCTTTCATGCATGAATTGCCCTTCATGCATATGCTGCCCTTCATGCATATGCTGCCCTTCATGCATACACAGCATACAGTTAACCATCTATACATGAGCTAACTTCATGTTTGGTATGTATTATATTGGCAAAAACAAATTTTCACTAACGTTAGCGCCTCCCAGTGACCGTATTGTACTGAATTTGGTAGGTACCCTCTGGGTGTACTGGAGATCATGCGTGAGAAATTTCTTTAAGATCTGTCAAGGCGTTGCTGAGATATGAGCTAACTTCCTGTTTGGACGGTGCAATTGTCTTTGTTGTCAACTTTGATTGCCTGCTGTGCGCCGATGCTTTCAGCTATTGGTCTGCAAATTTCAGCATAGGAGCAGAATAGTCCAATAGTGGTCTGATAAAAATTGTAGGACGAGCAGACAAAAATTGTGGGCGGAGCTTAATTTTTATTGATTTTTAAATATGTCAAAATGGCGGAAAATTCATGATGGTAAATATGACATCATAGTATGCGTTAGATTCGGCTTGACCCAAGGATTTCAGTGATACCAAGCGTTTGATGATTTGAGGTCAATACGGGCCAATATGGACAAAAACACATTTTTGCTTATTGTAGCGCCCCCTAGTGGCGCATTTGCAAGAAAATCGCTACGTGTCCTCTGGTGATAGTTCAAATTATGTGTATAAAATTGGGTTCTGATACAAGTAGCCGTTGCTGAGATATTAGCTCACTTCCTGTTTGGCGACTTCAATTTCAGCTAAAAGACATTTTCACTAATTGTGGCGCTCCCCAGTGTCCAATTTGCACGAAAATGTGTATGTAGCCTCTGGCTATAGGGAAGATATTGTGTATCAGTTTGTATTGTGATACAAGTAGGCGTTGCCGAGATATGAGCTCACTTCCTGTTTGGAGTCTTCGCAGCCAAATTCGATTGGCTCCTGTTCAAAGACGGTTCAATCAATCATTCCGCAACTTTCAGGGTAGATGTATCTCCGTCTGAAGATGCTGTGTGTAAAATTCCGGGACGATCCGCCAAGAATTGTGGGCGGGGCGCCATTTTTATTGATTTTTACAAAATTCAAAATGGCGGGAAAACTATCCAGGCGGAAAATGACGTCATAGGGTGCGTTGGATTCGTCTTGGTCCAAGGATTCCAGGGATACCAAGTTTTTGAAAATTGGACCTACGGTTCAAAAGTTACCGTTTTCCTGTTGGTGGCGCTAGAGAGTTCGAGTTATCCATAAACTGAGTACAAGCACACATCCTCGGACCGAACCGAACAGTTTGGCATTGGAACAGACTCTCTATTTCAAAGATTTCTTGGCATTATGATGGGTGGTAGAATTAAAAAATACACGAAGAAGAATAAATGGTCGGATAACAATAGTATGCTTGCCGCATGGCATGGCAAGCATACTAATAATAATAATAATCATCGTCATCATCATCATCATCATCATCATCATCATACTCACAATCGTTATATTATTATTATAGTTACTAGTAGTAGTAGCAGTAATAGTAGTAGTATAGTAGTACCATAATTACCGGTATGCCCGTTTTATTCGCTTTTATCCAGCTGTACATGAGTCCATGCCTGTATCAAATACAGTATTTGTTTGTTGAAATAACTTTAGAATAAGTTGACAGATTTTTTTACCAAGTACTGTATTGTTATTACTCTATGGATGCACTTTTGGGATGCACTTGGATGCACTTTTTTTGCCAGCTCTCCAATTGTCAAGATGGCTGTGAAGGCATCAGAAGGCTTTTGGGACGTTTTATCCGGCCCCCGATATAAATTTAATGTTATGCAGCTTCACATGAAATATGACACATTTTGTAAAGGAATCTTTTTCCAATGCAATTAAGTTTCAGGGGACCTAGAGAAGGTGGTGTCTATTTTAAAGGTGTCCACCTTCAACATAAGCCTAAATCGCATGGGGAAATCCTGATTTGTGCTCATAGTACGTGCACTTGTATGACCCTTGTAGGAATTTGAAGTGGCCCCTCGATTGAAAAAGGTTCCCCATCCCTGGTCTAAGGTGTACCTATGTGTCTCTTAGGGATGCAAATTATCGATTAATTCATTAATCATTAGTTGATAGCCTTATCGATCGACTTACAATTAATTGATAAGCGGCGTTTTCCCCCCGGAATCTCAATGTTTCTCAAAAAAAAAAAAACTACTAAATCTAAAACTTTTAATAAAAAAATTGAGATAAAATACCACATTTAAATTAATTATATTTCAATTCTTTAATCAAAGGTGATTTAAATATTACCACTATTCACACCCCTCTTCACACACACTCTTCACATGCCCATTTCACCTGGGTCTCTTGTCAATTGAATTGTCGATTAATTGTGATTAATGTCTTTCAATCAATTAACGCAATCGTTTGCATCCCTAATGTCTCTTCTGAAGAGAGGATTGTTGGGTCTACCACGGACAACCAAACGAAAGGTGAATAACAAAGCTCTGTAGATGAACAAGAGTGTGTGTGTGTGTGTGTGTGTGTGTGTGTGTGTGTGTGTGTGTGTGTGTGTGTGTGTGTGTGTGTGTGTGTGTGTGTGTGTGTGTGTGTGTGTGTGTGTTTTGGAGTTTTGATGGCTCTTGACATTGCAGGTTGGCTTTCTGTGGCTTACTAGGGCGAACAAGACCTTACTTTGGTCATGATCATCACAGCCGTTCATGAAACAACAACAGAGGTGTAGATGATATAGACAATGTCATGGACAGTGTGCTTTCCTATGCTGTGGCATGCCGGGGAGGCAGCATCAGGAAGAGAGCTGAACGCCTTGCCAGGCTTCTGAGGAAAGGGTTTGTTGTTGGCACAGAACTGGAGGCTCTCTACCACTGTTGAGAAGAGGACACTGAGCAGACTCGACTCTACTGCACCCAGTCTTTGACAACCAGAGAAGCCTGTTCAGCTACAGATTCCACGCCATCTCCTACAGGACAGATAGGCCACGGAGGTCCTTTGTCATGGAGAAGTTTGGGAACTCCTGGTCTACTCTACTCTAAGCTACTCAATTCAATTCAATTCAAACATGCTTTATTGGCATCCCTATTGGTAACAGTGTTACCAAACCCTACAGATTAAAGCATAGCCCTTTTACAAAACTCTACTCTAGAAGGTTTGAGCAACATGTCACTAGAGCACCCCCACCCGACTAGAGACGTATCTACATCCCACGTGACTTTGATAGAGGATCACATGACGGTCACGACAGGAAAACAGGAAGTTCCTTCAGAAGCTCGCTGAAGGTAAGTTAGCAGAACATGTATAAAAACGCAGCCTCAGAACGCAAAGAAAAGAAACATTGGTCTAAATGTGTATGCATACTACAAATATGAACACATCAGCTCTCCACTCTTCCCTTATTTCTCAAGAAATGAGAGAGCCGTGGCTAATCTTCTTGGCTGACTTGGCAGATAACCACAACAATGAATGCAGAGCGGTGAATGTGCAACAGTGGCCTACTTTGTTAACCAAATTTACGTTCTATTGACTGTGTATGGTTAGACTGAACCGCTGACTGAATTTGCATTCCCTCCCTAATTATCTGTTTTGTTCTGTACAAGACAGTGTGACATTTGACAACATGTGCCATTTTCCCTTTCCCTCTCTTGCACAGCGGCCAAGATGGCATCGGCCGTGGAGAGAACTGACGATTTGGTGAGGGAGTACCTTTTGTACCGCGGGTTTACAAGCACCCTGAAGCACCTCGACAATGAAATAAAAGTGGACAAAGAAAAGGGATTTCGTGTATGTATCATGACATTGTTGAATAGAAATACATTATTATAGGTGTAGGCCTACTCAACAGACCATGTGATTGATGGTATATTTCCACACCTTGTCAGCTGATGTAGTTGCATGAAGACAAAACAAATAGACAAACAAAAATAAACAACAATATTTCCTTTTAGGTTGACAAGATTATTGAGCAGCTCCAGCTCTTCATCCAGAACTATGACCTGGTGGGACTGAAGGAATACTGGGCCTATCTGGACCGCCGCCTCTTCTGTCGCCTGGAGGACATATACAGGCCCACTGTCAACAAACTCAGAACCAGCCTCTTCAGATACTACGTAGTCTACACGGTCCAGGTGATTGGGTTGTGTGTGCTATCATCAAAGAAAGGGATGCAAAACATATTTTTGAGAAGAAAGGCTTTTGTCTTATATGGCATAAGTGACAGCCATCTGCTTGTGGTGTGAACAAAGGAACAGGTGCATCTCTAAAAGTGTATGTTCCTGGGCCTTTTCCTGCCATTAGTTGATAGAGCAAGTGAAGAGTAGATGGGATGATGGGGAGGGTGATGAGATAGCGTTTGGAAAGTGCCCAGTCTGGACTCGAACCTGGGCTGTTGCCCATGCATGCCATGGGTCATAGCATAGTGTACCAAAGCACCCCCCAGAGGGGTGCATATCATGACAAGGTGGTGAAAGGTCAGTTGGGAGGTTTGCCATGATGTCTATGGTTATTCTCTCTCTTTTTTGTTTCACAAGTAGTTATTTATTCTAAAAAGACTGAAGGAAAAAATCCTTGGTCCAGGCACTTTGGTGTTTTTTAATGCATTTGCCCTTAGGTAAAGTTTTTTTTTTTTTTTTTTTTTACCACATTAACCAACTGATGTGCCTGGCTGGACCAAGGATTTTTTCCTTCTGTCTTTTTTGAACATTGAACCCCTTCCAAGAGCACCAGTTTGTTTTGAGGGACACTAGTAGCGCTCTACCAACTCTTCTGCTGAATACTTATTTACTCTATTCTTCCGTACTGTGTTTTATGCTATTAAAAAATATCCCTCAGTGTTGTATGGGTCAATGACGTTTAAGTGGTAGCACACGCCAGGGTAGTGCAACCACAGCGAATGCCACAATTACATGGATTTTTGTACCACCTGACGTCTAAGCCCGAAATAACATAATTTGCCCGTATATGGGTGGGAGACGTGACGCCTTGTTTTTTCGTAACATTGGTTAAAAACCTACAAAACTGTTATTTTCCTTTAAAAAACAAATGTCAATGAAAGAAGATGTGGTACATTATGTTTCATATTAGTCTTAGATGAGAAGAAACATTTTTGTTAAGATTTATGTAAAGGTTTATATGTCAAATTTCCTGCGGTGTGACTGTAACATTAATGAAACAATATATAATAATATATATATATATTAACCAACAACATTTTGAATATTGTATGAAGCATTTGGCATGATTGCATAAATCTTAAAGGGACAGTTTGGTCAATTTCAACATGCAGTTGTATTGCTCACGCTACCCTTGACTTGTCAGTACCTGGTGATGCCACATTTTTCGGCTCAGCCCTTTCCGAGATATGAGCAATTCTAATGGGGGCAGCGTTTGTTTACATTTTTAAAAAATGAAACATAGGCCAACTCCAAATATTTTCCCAAAAGGTACTGCTGTTTGCTAGTTGTCTGCTGATGTTTTATAACCTTTTGGATGTTTTTGGGAATAAATAAAAATGTTTTTTTGAAATGTAAACAAAGAGCTGCCCCCATTACAATGACCAGGATCTCGGAAACGGCTGAAGAAGAAGAAGAAGAAATCTCAGGCACTGACAAGTCCAGGGTAGTGTGAGCATTACAACTGCATGTTGAAATTGACCAAACTGTCCCTTTAACTTTAGATTAAGATATGCGAATGTGGAAAGAACTCAAGACAGTAATATTAACTACAAATTCAATTTCGTAACACAAATCGCGTCCTGTGGGGTGACATGTATGTCAATGTTTGTGAATGGGCAGCTGCAAGGCCAACTACAAGGGTCTTAAAGACTGGCTCCTAACCAGTCAGTACCTCAGTTATTGGAGAGTGCTGTGGAAGTTTAAGGTGACTCTTAACCTCTTAATATGTCTTTATATTGCAATCTTTCTGTCACGCAATGCTTAGGTTCATTTTATGGTGTCCTGTGGTGTGACTGCTCTTATAGGAGGAAAAAAAAAAATTTTTCTTAATGAAAACACATATTAAGATTAAACACAATATCATTATCAAGTTAGCATGAGCTCAGATGTCAGTCATGTATACAAAAGGATTAAAATGGCCGTAATGCAGTGAATTCCCTGTGGTGTGACTCCATTTTCCTGCGGTGTGACATGCCTATGCTATGTGTTGATGCAGGACACATTTTCCCAAAAATGGCAAAAATAAGGTGAAATTCCACAGACCACTAAGTGCTTTATTTTTTTCTATTTTTTTCCAATTTTTTTCCATCATTTTTTTCAGGAATTTGAAAAACTTTTTTTTTTTTTTGGCGTTACGCCCTTCAACGTCAACCACCCATATACCTTTTAAATCTCTGCGCTGAAATAAATTAAAGTACTAACGTCAGTTCTGGCCAGGCCATGGTAGTCAAGAAGCTTGCTGCCCTCCCCTTCATCTAATTAATTCCTAATTGATCCAGGTGCATTCTCTCAGCTGATAATCTTTCTTCCCTAGCGATTGGCCACACGGCTTCGGCACGCCTTTTAAATTCTATCCACTTCCCCTCAACTGTATGCTGCTCGGTTTTTGCTACCCACCACCTCCCCTGCTCCACCTTGTCGTGTATGATGTGACATGTTCTCTTGTCACGTCGCTTGGCTCTGTTCATGGGGGGTTATCTCTCGCCCTGTCCTGCTGGGGTGAGAATTCCCTAAACTGCTGCTGCCCCCTGACTAAATGCTTTTCCATGCTGCTCATGGAAATAGGGGGGTTCCTCCGAACAGAGCTATACCGCCAAATGTAATTCATAATTTCAATAAAAGAAATTCCATTTATATTCTTCTCTTGTGTTTCTTGACTGAAATGGTTCTGACAGAACTCCACATAATCTATTCTGTCTATTCCACTCCATTCTATTCAATTCTACTCTATTCTGTTCTGTCCTCCGCCCGTAGACAAAGAATGTTGAGAAGACGCAGGAGTTCTTCCAGAAGCAGGCCCCGGAGCTGCAGGGCCAGGTGGAGTGGCGGGATTGGTTCATCCTGCCCTTCATCCCCAACCCCGAGCAGAACCAGGTCTTCGCCTCCTACTTCTCCCGCCAGTGGGCCGACACCTTCCTGGTCTCACTGCACAACTTCCTCAGCGTGCTCTTTCAGTGCATGCATATCCTTGCAGATTGGTTTTTTTTTTCCAATTTCAAGCACAAATGCGGCCAAACATATTTGGTGGAGTTTTTGTTGTTGTTTTGATTCTAGAATGGTTCTCTTTTCTCATTCATTTCCAAAGCATAACCACATAAAACAGTTTTTAACAGGTTTTAAAACATCCATGTGCCCTCCTTCCACCCACCCAAAATGGTTCTTTTGAATAGCACACAGATAATGCTCACATATAGGTAGTAGCGATTGTTATATTGTTTTTACTGTTAGAAAAAGACAGTGGTGGTTTGTGGTGATTTGAGTACAGTGGGATTAGAACGCAGGTAAGAAAATGTTAAAAATGTCTTTCCTTAACCGTGCCACCCCTTCCAGTGCTCCTGAGCTTCGATGCGGAGATGCAGAGGACAACCGGACTGCAAGAAGAGAATGACACACTCCGACAAATTGTGAGACACATACAGTGGTAGACATTTCGGTGGGGGGGGGGCTATTACACCTTTATTATTCAGTCAGGAGTAAGAGAGAGAGACAGGAAACAAGATGAGAGAGAGAGAGAGAGATTAGCCTCGTGAGCCATCCTATGTAGTTCCGCCAAAGGATTGGCTCCACTACTGTAGTCTGGCCGTGCTTCTCTGTGGAGTGCATGGGGCAGTAGAATTTTGATCGCAACGCGATCGGGTTGGAATCTAGCCCGCGTCCCCATTGCAATGGTACAGCACTCCAGGGGGCGGGGCAGCATTTTCAGGTTTTCAGATATCGGACATCTCAGCCACCCTTAGAACTTTGTTTTTTAAATGATTTGGTTCTTGTTGATGTGTTACACAAATGATTAATTCCAGCTGGAAACATCAAATGCCCCTTCAGATTCAGTTTCATGGCCCTGACACATATAGTTCAGATTTTTTGATCTGAGATTTCTCAGTCTGAACAATGGTCACTTAGACAGTGATGCTAAAAACAGCGGAAGGGTTTACCCAGTGTGCAGATTTTTTTTTGAACATTTTGGATATGATCTACTAGTTGTATTAGCCATCACATAGATTTTTAAGACATATATAAGGGTCCTCTTACATGCATGATATGAGTTTGGACCGCAGGATGGATTTTTTTTTTTTTTTTTGCTGATTATGTTTTTCTATTTGACTCCCTAGTTATTTGCGATGCAAGGAGATTCACACCCGAAGAGGGGCGAAGAGATCATTCACCACAGGCTTCCAGCTTACGTTCAACACATGGACCGACTCGGAGACACAGAGCTGTGAGGACTGACTTTTAAAACTGGACTGGTCCATTGGGTTATTTAAAAACGTTGGAATGGGTTGGGGTTATTTCGAATTTTGCAATGGGTTGGGATTATTTATCACATTGTTATGGGCTTGGATTATTTAAAACTTTTTTTACGGGTTGGGGTTATTTAAAATGTTTTGATCTTGCATTTAAAGGTGTTAAAACAGGAATTGGTTGCCTTTATGCAACAAAAAGGAGCAGCGGTAACATATTTATTAATATACAGCTAACTTTTTGGTAGTCAATTCATACATGGTACAGCTACATAATAATCACTTAGGACAAACAAACAATTTGGACTAAATTGTTGAATCCATTGAGAAAGTGTGATTTATTTGGTAACATTTTTATTAACATACAACTAACTTTTTCGTAGACAGTCTGCACATGATACAGCTACATAAAAAAATCACGTAGGACAAAAAAATAAACAATTCGTCTGAATTGTTGAGTCCAATGAGAAGGTGTGATTTCTTTGGTGTTACTATTCGTTGTTTGTCACTCAGTGTTTAATGTGTGCAGAGTACAGATTGCTTTCCTGAAATCAAGTCGAATGAAGAAATGATTATTGGGAATTACTCTAGGTGAAGATGAAAGCGCTTATTTTTACCAGGTACCCCTGAAGCGGGTTGGGCCAGGCATTGTAATACTGTCTGTCTGTCTGTCTGTCTGTCTGTCTGTCTGTCTGTCTGTCTGTCTGTCTGTCTGTCTGTCTGTCTGTCTGTCTGTCTGTGTCCGTCCACAGTGTTTTGGGTCGCCTGCAGGAGGTGCCTAACAAATCATAGTGTGCAATCAGCATGAGGGGCGGCGGGGGTGCAATGCTGATATCACATAATGCTCCTGTTTGCGAGTGTTATTTAGGTGCACACTGAGACTGTCAAAGCCAGACAGGGCCAATGACCAGGGAAATTAAGGTGGTATATCTTTGTGAAGCAACTAAGCCCCAGGGCACACTCCTCCTCAGAAGGCCAAGTCTGATTGAGATCGTAAACGGGTTGGACATTTCAACTGATTTAAACTGACTTCAGTGGCCTTTCCCATGCTGATTTAATATATTTAATACAAGATACTTGCAGTGCTGAGATTGTATGTGGCTTGGGCTATCAAAGATTGATTTTATTCGAAGGGCTTTGAGTTTACTTGTGTGTGAGTGTGAGTGTGAGTGTGAGTGTGAGTGTGAGTGTGAGTGTGAGTGTGTGTGTGTGTGTGTGTGTGTGTGTGTGTGTGTGTGTGTGTGTGTGTGTGTGTGTGTGTGTGTGTGTACAGAAGTTTTTATTAAATAATTAGAGATAATGAATGCGCAATATGAATATTAACTGTTTGTAATTTGTTACTTTAAAACATTTTTCAGTGTGCCTAGAGTGCCTTGCAAAATTCATACACTATTGCATTACTGTATAAGCCCTCTCTAAATTCTCAGCCAATTTAATATAACTATGCTTTTTACTGACTAATTTATTTTCATTTAACATGAAGGACAACAGCTAAGTTGTATGTTCAGCTGAAAACAAAATAAAAAAGACCCACATTTTATAAGAGTGAATGATACTGTACATAAGTTGAACTCCAAATAGTTCAAAATTAACTCCAGTAGTGATTCAAGATAATATTTTGCTAGAGAAATCACATGACATGTGTTGCTTCACAAGATTACACATGATTCAATTTAGCATGCCACATTTCACTCATATCTGTAAAGCTCTCGTCCAAACGTGTGATGATTTGACCCGGTCGTGACCTGGAAGTGGTTTGTGTATCGTTTCCCTGAGCCAATGGAAGAGGGAGAAAAAGGACATGGGAAGTAAAGCAAACAACTTCACGTCACTGCTAGTTAAGTAAACGAATCCATAATTAGCCGAGCCTGTCTTCATGTTAATATTTTGCTAGAGAAATGCAACAGTGTTATGTTATCTAAATCAGTATACATTCTACAAAAAGTCTACATGTGGCTAAAAGAAACTTCGGGCTAGTACAGAATACTCACTTTGGGGAAAAGCTGTGTGGACAACTTCATCAGAGAGAAAAGACTTCTATCACTAGACCCCTCATCCTTTCTTCCCCATAACAGCGTGACTTCCGCCTACTTCCACAATGGCCCAGTGTCTCAGAGGAAAGGGGGGGTGGGGGAGGGTGATTTAATTAACTTGGGGTTGTTTTCACTGAGGAAGTTGTGCGTGTGTGTGTGTGCGTGTGTGTCGGTGTCGGTGTGTCTGTCTGTCTGTCTGTCTTTCTGTGTCTGTCTGTGTCTCTTTCACTGTGTGTGTGTGTGTGTGTGTGTGTGTTCTGAGGGATCGAAATAATTGAAGTGTGTGTGTGTGTGTTTGTGTTTGTGTGTGTGTGTGTGTTTGTGTGTGTATGTGTGTGTGTGTGTGTGTGTGTGTGTGTGTGTGTGTGTGTGTGTGTGTGTGTGTGTGTGTGTGTGTGTGTGTGTGTGTGTGTGTGTGTGTGTGTGTTTGTGTGTGGTTTTGTCTGGTGTCTTCTGTCTTGCAACACACAGAGACCTGGTGTCCAGCCAGCGTCCAGCCAACCTTGTTACCCCCTCGCGCAATTTCTTCTCCACATTCCTCCCCCAAGGAAAACGGGCACCTGCCAGGACGCCCCAAGCATCTGGGTCCTCGCCAACGCAGTCCTCCGTGGGCAGGAAGGACACGGCAGCCAATCATGTGAGCCCATATGCTTTTCCCGGAGACATGAAAGCCCCTGTTGTTGTTGGGGACGGCAGCTTGAGGCGCTGAACTTAAAGCGTTCCCTCAGGACAGCTGAAGTCTGGAAAGACTGTTTTTCTTCCGTCTTTGTTTTTGTTTGAAAAGAGGCACTTGGCAGACCCCCCCCCCTCTCTACTGCATCACATGTTCTAGTGATGACCAGACTAAGGTGTTATTAAAAAAAATGCCCCAATGTTCTATTCCATTAACCTCATTAGTAGGAAGAGGAAGCTGAAAAAGACACACAAAAAAGTAATTGATGCAAATATCTAATTGAATTTTTTGTTGTGTTTTGCCACGTACTTACTTGTCACCATTCACACCTATGTAGGTTGTAAAGACTAAAGAGCCGACTCCGAGCGTCCGGGAGCCCAAGATGGCGGTGCCCCCTCCGGGGGTGATGGTGGAGTCGTCGTCGTCGTCGTCAACAGGCGTGTCCAGGCAGAGGAGGCATCAGGACCACGAGAAGGAGAGGAAGGAGCTCTTCTCCAAGCCCACCCAGCAGGTGTGCACGTACCTCTCAGCTCTGGAAGTGTGGCATGAAAGGAAAACGGCATTAACACACACACACACACGCGCACACACACACACACACATACTCGTACCCACTTGATTTGGAACTTTACGGTTTTGTTAGACATACATAGTGTATATACAGCGGCACCTATTTAATTCACTCTATGCATTTAAATATAATTTATATTTTTTTGCATTTTGTGGAACTGTGTACTTTTTAAGAGAGTGCGTTTTAGAGATGAGTCTTGCATGTCTCCTGTAAGTGGGTCAGCATCTCAGAAGTCGCTCAACAAGTATGTATCCAGGTCTTGTTTTGCTTTCAATATCCTCTTTTGCGTCTTTTTCCGCCACATTTTTCGCCCCACCAGACCGTGGAGAGGAAAGGAGAGAGCTCTGACTCTGAGCCCCACGCCGACACGGTGGGCGAGCCGTCGGACTCTCCGACCAATCAGGCGCGGGCCAGCTCGGACATCGGCGCAGCCATGGAGCAGCCGTTCATCAAGTTGAGTCAGGAAGAGTACGCCGAACACCACTCCTCCATCATGCACTGCAGGTGAGAACCTACTACCCACAATCCACCAGGAGCATCATCTCACTACATTACACTAGAGTAAAAAGTAAAAAAGTGCATGGCGAGCAGTACCATTTCTTCTTCTTTTTTTCTTTTTTTTAAATGTATTTTTTTGGTCTTTTTTTTTACTTTATTTATGACAGGACCCGGGTCAGCCACGGCAGGGCCTCCCTAGGCGTCATTTCATTACACTTCTATACACTTTCCTTGACTTGGCTTTGGTACGATTTGGACTTGGACTTGACTTGGTCAAATGTGTCTTAACTTGTGATTTGATTGGGACTTGATTGGAAAGACTTGAGACTTACTTGTGACTTGGAAGTTAGTGACTCTGTCCCATCTGTGGTACCTACCCACAACCCTCCATCAGCATCATTATCTCATTACACTACATTACTCCACATTCACCACTACTGCCCTACCCTACTGCAGGGGCCATTTTGGTTTTCTTGACTCCTGCTGGCTGACTTGTGTACTTGGATTTCTTAGAATGTGTGTTGTCAGGATGAGGTACCTATTATTAATATTTTTTTAAAAGGTTCGCAAACTCCTTTTGGATTTTTTCTTCTTCAAGTTATTTTTTCTTCTTTTTATTCATTCATTCATTGGCAATGACGTTTCGACCTCTCGGTCTTCCTCAGATCTGAAGAAAGAAGAAAAAATCCAAAGAAGTGTGCGAACCTTTTTTCAAAGAGTACGTAATATTTTTGTTCAGCACCAGGGATTGTGCACAAGTAACTCTCTACAAACCTATTATTAATATACAATACACCCACCATTACCCACCACAACCATCATCTCGGTACACTGCACTACAGTGCAATACACTTAGCGATTGACAGAGCTCTCATCATGAGAGAGAATAAAAAAAATAGCATTTATGCTTTCTCTTTGGTTTATTGCTTTATAACCAAGTGACTAGGAAACCTTTTAATTCTGCTTTATACGGGTAGCCTCGCAAGAACACTAATCAAAACCTGCACTTTTTTAACTGGAACACATGGTCATGATATCATCTACTTTTTCTTTCTGTGCAGAGTGGACAGCTCGGGGAGGAGAGTGGCCAGTCTGGATGTGGATGGTGTCATTAAAGTCTGGTCCTTCAACCCCATGATGCAGACGAAAGCCACCATCATGTCCAAGTCACCGCTGCTGTCACTGGAGTGGGCCACCAAACCTGACAGACTGGTAAAAAGATTACCAACAGTTTAAGGCTGCACACTGTTTTATAGTGCAGTTTTTATTTGTTATTCAAAAGTATAGCCACGACTGGGCTGAGGTGGGCCTATGACCAACCACTTATCATTCTATTCTATTCTATTCTATTCTATTCTATCCTATTCTATTCTATTCTATTCTATTCTATTCTATTCTATTCTATTCTATTCTATTGTCAATCAGGTCCAATTATAAGCGGTATAAAGTGTAAGTGTAATGTATTATAGCAGTGAGTTCACCTTAACTATAGCCCTCTTTTACACGTCTTGTAGTTATTGGAGACAGGTCCTTGTACAGTAGTGCAGTGTGTATGGGATATCGAACAGCCATGAAGAGTTTCTGTCCTCTCTTTCATTAGTTGCTGCTGGGGAGTGGAGTGGGTACCGTTCGTCTGTACGACACAGACGCCAAGAAGAACCTCTACGAGATGCAGATTGATGAAGCACACCCACGGTAATGCACCGCACCGCACCGCAGTGTTAAATAAGATTTCTTTTATTGTTATCATCTTCATTATTGTTGCCATTGTTTCTCTTCTTCTTGTGGTAATGGTGATTATTATTGTTAGTAGTATTACTATTATGCGGAGGTTTTAATCCTGGGTTCCGTAAATGAAATCGCTGCCACATTTTCTTTTTAACACTGGTGAATTCACTGAAAGGCTTATCTATGTGTCTAGAGTTCTCATAATGGTCAGCTGCTCCGGTTGGATTACATTATTGGCAAGATATTTACTTTCTGAACCCTGGATTGACACCTATGTTATCATTAGGCATGTGTATCTGGGTCCCATTTCGCGAAAGCATTGTTGCCAAGCAGCTAGAAACTTAGTAGGTTGCCAATGGCAAATTACTTATTAGCAATGACTCTGTTGACAAACGTACCACTGATCTCTCTCTCTCTCTCTCTCTCTCTCTCTCTCTCTCTCTCTCTCTCTCTCTCTCTCTCTCTCTCTCCTCTCTGTGCGTGTCTGTATGATTTTCATTCAGGATCCTGTCGCTGGCCTACAGCCCTAGTGGCACGTCGTTTGTGTGTTCTGCGGCGGCCCATGTGGCTCGTACAGGCAGCGTGACGGAGGCGGTACCCCGTGTTGTACTCCCCGTCTCTGGGAAACTGCTCCTGTGGGACACCAAGACCATTAAGCAGCAGGTACCCTACAAACACTAGGTGGCAAAAATGGTCTTGGTTTTAGTCCAACATTGAGTAGAATTATCTTACCGCATGGGCAGATAATTGCGCTTGTTTGAGTTAATTTGGCTTGTTTTAAGAAAATGTTTCTTGTTTTCTTAAAACGACCCAAATTAACTCAAGTCAAGGCAATAAACTCAAAACGAAGCAAAATGATCTGCCCATGCAGCAAGATGAATCTACTCAATAGTGGACGAATTCTACCAAAGCAACTTGTTTTTAATTGGAGTGGGGTAGTGTCTGTGACGAGGCTTTGCAGCTTGTGGTCACACATCTCATCAGTAGAGTTCCCATCAAAGCCATAGGCAACAACTAGCAGTTTCTCTTGACAAAACAGACTGGATAGTTGTAAACTTTATCATCTGTATGAGATGTAGGGAGTGTTTGGAATGGTATTTTTTTCTTGTGCTCCATACATCAGTGATGTCCCACAAAGGCAATAAAGCAGTAACTACATTTTCCTCCTGGACACTTGCAACCCCCCTGGTCTGGGGACTGGGCGGATTTTTTTTTCAATTGTCAAAAAGTGTGAAAAAACATGCTATTGATGTATCATAATACAACATGAGTTATGTGTCAGGGTTTTATGTGCCCCGACAGCCCTGGGTAACTCTTGGGTAAAACACATTTGTAATAACTGCATAATCTCTGATGTTCTTCTGTAATAATAATAACTCTTTTTCCTTTGTCCGCATCTTCAGCTTCAGTTTTCTCTAGAACCTGGACCAGTAGCCATTAATTGCACAGCGTTCAACCACAATGGAAACCTGCTCGTCACCGGAGCTGCAGATGGAATGATTCGTCTCTTTGGTATGATATGTGAAATGTGTAACTTGTTTGAACTGTCTTGAATTTGTTATATGCATTGAGCTGTTTTGTATCTTGTGCCGACAGATGGAGTTTAAAAAAGAACAATCGTGGCCTTCTTATAAATCTAACAAAAATGAGGATGTGATATGAATGATGTAAAATACAGCAATATAGAATATAACTATTCTAGGTTTATTCAATACAGACTTCTTTTGTTAGATTCTATAGTATAAAAACTAGCATCTTAAAACAGCCGTCTATTGATCTTAATCCCCTGATGGGTCTTTGGGAGGAAGAGATCAAAGGTCTGTAAGATGGAGAGTTTTTTCCTGAGGCAAAGACTGTTGAAAAGTGTAATATTCTCCTCTCAGTCAGCTGCATTCAGTCTCATACAGTACTTACTTCATCCCCTGTGGGACATAAGGCCTACACAAACTGTCTCTACTTCTGCCTATCCACAATCTCAAACAGGGATTCTGCCCTATTGTCTACTTCACTGTATCTGAGTAAGTGCCTTTGTTTCTAGCGCTCCTCTTGTCTACTCCTATCTTACTAGACATCAGAGGTGGAAAAACCGTTTAAGTTTTCCATCTACCTGTGCTTTCAACACGGGCGATTTCACTCATTCGCTCGTCAACATGGCTTAAGTAAGAGGTGTGGAAATTAGGATCAGTTGATTTATTCAATTTACTGGAGCAAAAAAATGTGGCAAGAGTTTTTACTTTCTGCACCTATGTTTTTCCACCTCTGCTAGACATGCAGCGGTATGAGAGTGCCATGAGCTGGAAGGGCCACGATGGGGAGGTGTACAGTGTGGAGTTCAGCTACGATGAGAACACCGTCTTCAGCATCGGTCAGGACGGCAAGGTGGGAACTCTTCTTTTAACTTTTTGGAAAGATTTGATTTTGGGGTTTTATGCCGTTATTTCAATAGGCGAGTAGACGGGAAACAACGGGGAGAGAGAGAAAGGGGAGGTTGGGAAATGACACAGGTTGAATTCAAACCTGAATCCCCATGGCCAATTTTGCCTGTATACGGTATGGATCTTAAGGTGATGACACACAGTACAACTATTTTAGTTTTTGCTGGGTGACGACATGATTGGCTCCTAATTTCCCTGTAAAATGATTTGAGAACATTTGTCTACTGCTGATCCAGGCTCTCCTGATGAAAGTGTGCTAGTGATAAACTGTCGAAATAAAATCTTATGGTAGTCTTGCTCAAAAAGTCGCCCAGTGTGACATCAGCTTTAGCGCTGTGCACAGCATTGCCTTCCAGCAAGGTAGGAACTCTTCATTGCTATGGTATAATACTCTGTTACAGTCTTTCTCTATTTCATTGTAAGAAAGAATAACAAATTAACATGGATTTGTATCTGTGTTCTATTGAAATTCAATACTGCCCTAGAGCTATTTGATCTTCTGGAAGAAAAAGAAGCGTTTTATCGGTCTGCGCAGCGGGGCGGGGATTCTACTACAGAACTTTCACTTAGTGTTATTGCAAAAAGAAGATGGCAACAAATGCAGACTTGAGATATGCATCAGCGCTCTATTGAAATTCATTCCCTCAGTACAGCTGTCTGATTTTCTAGGGGGGGAGGGAAACTGTTCAGAGCATTAGCCAGAGGGCTCTCTCCAAAGTTGTAGCTGTTGTTTGAACTTTTTTCTTTGTGTCTCTGAAAAACCGGGAAGAGACCTGGACTTACTATATAAAACTTTTCTCTTTATTGGAACAGATGCGTTTGATGTAGAGCCTTTCTCAGTTGTGCACCCTGAAGGCACCGTGCCATGATGCCTCAAACAAAAAGTTCCCCCCTTTTCGATAGAGTAGAATAACTCTTCGAAAACATAAAAAGGCTATGGCTGCCCACAAAGCCGGATTAAGATGGCCAGAGGCCCCCTAGGCTACAGGTTGCTGTGGGGCCCCCCAGAAGAGAAATTATGTGACAAATTTGCATAGTGAGTCTCAATTATGAAGAAGGAATTAAGGATAATACAGTGCCCTCCATAATTATTGGCACCCCTGGTTGAGATGTGTTAAAAGCCTTAAAATAAATTCAGTGTTTATTGCAGAAGAATACTGTCACATTGAAAATTTTAGGAAAATGTAGCCTTCAACTCAAATGAATTGTAGGAAAATAAAAAAAAAATCCCTGACTAAAAAATAATTATTTTTCATTAAATCACCTGTTCCACAATTATTGGCACCCTTAACAATTTCCAGGAAATAAATATAATTGAAGCATTTCTGTCATTTCTACAGTAGTTTACAAAGTTTACCAGAGTATGTAGGAACATTTAATTAGTAATTCATCACTTCCTGTTTCCCTGGGGTATAACTACGACGTGACACCGAGGCCATTTCTCTTATCCACTCTTAAACATGGGAAAGACAAAGGAACACAGCATACAAGTGAGGCAGATGTGCGTCGACCTTCACAGGTCAGGCAGAGGCTACAAGAAGATTGCCACTCAACTGCAGCTGCCCATATCTACTGTGAGATGAATAATTAAGAAGTTCAAAACAACTGGAACAGTGGTAAACAAGCCTGGACGAGGACCCAAGTTTATTTTGCCACCACGCACAGTGAGGAGGATGGTAAGAGAAATCAAAATATCTCCAAAGCTCACTGTTACATAATTACAACAAATGGTATCATCCTGGGGTCACAAAGTATCCAAATCAACCATCAGGCGCTGTTTGGGAGGCATGCACGGAGAAAACCTTTCCTCACTCACAGTCATAAACGCAAACGTCTGGAGTTCGCCAAGCGGTATTGGGGCTTCAACTGGGACCGTGTCCTTTGGTCAGATGAGACCAAGATTGAGCTTTTTGGCAAGTGGGTCTGGCGTGCCACGAAAGATGCGCATGCTGAAAAGCACCTCATACCCACTGTGAAGTATGGGGGTGGGTCAGTGATGCTGTGGGGCTGTTTCGCTTCCAAAGGCCCTGGGAAGCTTGTTAGGGTGCATGGCATCATGAATGCTTTGAAATACCAGGACATTTTAAATCAAAATCTGTTGCCCTCTGCCAAAAAGCTGAAGATGGGTCGTCACTGGGTCTTTCAGCAAGACAATGACCCTAAACATATGGCCAAATCTACACAGAAATGGTTAACCAGACACAAAATCAAGCTCCTCCCATGGCCATCTCAGTCCCCAGACCTCAACCCCATTGAGAACCTGTGGGGTGAGCTGAAGAGGAGAGTACAGAGGAGAGGACCCAGGTCTCTGGATGATTTAGAGAGATTCTGCAAAGAGGAATGGCTGAAGATCCCTCTTTCTGTCTTTTCCCATCTTGTGAAACATTATAGGAGAAGATTAGGTGCTGTTTTGTTGGCAAAAGGGGGTTGTACAAAATATTAACAACAGGGGTGCTAATAATTGTGACACACATTATTTGATGTCAAATAATTATTTCTTTATGTGGGATTTTTTTCCCCACTGAATAAATGCACTTGTATTGAAGGTTGGATTTTTCTCTTTTTTCCATTAAGGTCCCATATTATTTAGAGAAAAATAATAATAATTGGAAGCTAAAAAACACATCTCAACCAGGGGTGCCAATAATAATGGAGGGCACTGTATGTCTACCAACTGTACTCTACACGACAGATACAAATTTCAGGTTTTCCATCTTGTCAGAATTCTGCAATTTTTCACTATTGGCCAATCAGGGGCCCCCTGGCAGGTGGGGGCCCCTAGGCTGCAGCCATATCTAGCCTGTGCGTTAATCCGGCCCTGGCTGCAGAACTAGAATTAGCATTAGCATTTTGGGTGGAGTACTCATGGGCCCCTCTTCCCTAACACTACTCTATTACCACTTTATTACAACTCATTTCAACATTAAAGTCAAATTATCTCTGAAATGACTCAATAACCAAACACCATGTTTTCAGGTGTTTTTCATGTAATTGTTGGCTAGGTTTAGGAGAGATATTGGCCATATTAGAATAGAGCTTTTTTGATATTCAACTCTTAATATGTAAGCATGTCATAATTCATACTCGGATAATTATTGTATGTTGTTGTGTGTGTAATTTGTAGAGCCAGTATAGAGCCTTCAAACAACATCAAAGCCATCTCTTTGTGACTTAAATCGGCAGACATAATCAAGGATGAATGGATAGTGTCCTACACTCTTAATTAAAACTTTCTCAATCAATGTCTCCCTTAATATTAGTGGCAGATTGATGCAAATCCAGTGGGGTTTTACCTTGCCACGAAAAAGGCACACTAAGTTTTATTAAAATCTGTGTCGGTCGGGCCTCAAAGTGTCTGATTTCACATGAAATTACCCATCTCTCTGCCCCCCAAGTGGGAGAGAGAAAACAAGTGGGAGAGACAGAGAGATTGGGTTGGTAAATGACCCAGGCCCAACTCGAACCTGGGTCCTCATGTAATGGGCATATATATACTGGTGACAGTCCCTGGAGCAGTGTTGTTGATACAGTAAGTGCCTTGCTCAAGGGCACTTCAGCCATGGAGTGAGGAAGGGATTTGCAAGGGTGAACCGGCAACACTGTGGTCTACAATCCAACGCCCTAACCGTTACACCATGACTGCCCATAACTGACTGTTTGCCCATGTATTACATGGTCAGCCCCCAGCACCTTATAACACACAATCTCTCTTGTTTTTCCTCTGTGGCCATGGTAACTGCAGTTCATCCAGTGGAACATCCACCGCAGTGGCGTGAAGCAGTCGGAGTACTCGCTACCGCAGGATGCCACGGGACCCTTCGTGCTGTCGGGCTACAGCGGCTACAAGCAGGTGCAGGTGCCCCGTGGACGCCTCTTCGCCTTCGACTCCGAGGGCCACCACGTCCTCACCTGCTCCAACAACGGAGGGCTCATCTACAGGGTAATGTATTTACAAGCTCTTCCAATAGAAAATGTAGTACTACACATTAAGGATTTAACACTTTTTTTATTGACAAGAAAATATAATTGCAATTCTACAGTGCAAACATGATTGTGTTCGGTTTTGTTGGTGCTGTCTGTGTAACTTACTTATTCGCATGCTTGTTGGGTGGTGCTTTCTCAAACATGTGTCAGTAGCCCTTACTATAGCTGCATCATTGTGTGTGTGTGTGTGTGTGTGTGTGTGTGTGTGTGTGTGTGTGTGTGTGTGTGTGTGTGTGTGTGTGCGTGCGCGTGTGTACTCATGAACATGAACCCGGTGACCATACTCATATCGTTGCATAACATGCGTTTAAAATGCACAAATGTGTACATTACTAGCCTAGCGAGGGGCGTCCAGATTTCTAGGCTAGTACATTACAGTTTCCTTCCTCTGCTATGTCTTCCGGGCATGACTTTGATTCTAAAGCTATGTGATAAGTAAACATCCATCCATTCCCCTTTCCTTTCCTCCCCTCTCCCACCTATCCTCTCTCTCTCTTCCACCGATCCTCTCTTTCAACCCCCCCCCCCCCCCCCCACACACACACACACACTCCCCTCCCCTCCCTATCAACCAATACATTAATCCTCTCTCTCTCTCTCTCTCTCTCTCTCTCTCTCTCTCTCTGCAGCTGAACAAGGGGGAGTCAGGTCTGGAGAGCGTGCTGGCCCTGGGGGGGCACAAGGCCCCGGTGGTGACCGTGGACTGGTGCTCAGCTGTGGACTGTGGCACCTGCCTCACCGCCTCCATGGACGGCAAGATCAAACTCAGCACGCTGCTGGCCCAGAAGTCCTGAGCAGTTAAGCTGACGAGGCGGCGGAGGGCAATAGGGTCAGTTGTCCCAGGCCCAGGGAGAGGAGGAGCCCAGAATTGGACATTACATTTTACAGTATACTGTATATTGATGGAGGGGTGAGGGGGTTCAGATGGCTTTGTCCCGGGCCCCACCAGTGCTGTCAGTGACCCTGGTCCTGAGGACTTGACCTGCCTTGTCTTGACACCTGTGCCCTGGTGGTGTGGACAAAAACAGCTCCAGGCTACTATTTGAGATGTTTTTCTTCCACAAGAGTAATGCAGCGTGGCAATGATTAGTCGGATATTTGGTGCTCACATATCTAGGTCATACTAAACTCTTTCTATCTCGTCTGTCTGATCGCAATCATCTCTCCTAGAGCAGAGTGTTTGATCAGCCCTTGGTGCTCTGTGTGTAGCTGCTCCAGTGTTATTAGTCATGCTGGTGGTAGTGGCGGCGGTGTTGGTGGACCCTGCCTGCAGTAGAAGGCATTAAAGGAGGAATTCAAGTGGACCAATCGGAATCGTTTCATCTCCTTTTTATCCTCCCTTTTCAACATTGGCTATGGGTGGATTCCAATATGCAGACTCCCGTACTCCCTTGCCAGCAATGTGACCTCATGATGATGTCACTGGCGAAGGGAAATTAATTCAATATCTTGCAAAAGCACAATTTTAATGCCATTTTCTCATTTGCACTTGGGATGGTGAATGAAAAACTGTCCCCCAAAAGTTGTAAACAAGGCTAGGCTGACAGCCGGGAAGCTTTATTGTTTTCTCCACAGAGGCGAGGCCAGGAGGTGGGGCGAGACCACAAGCATAAGTGGAGGACGGGAGTCTGCATATTGGAATGCACCCTATGTATCTTACTGTTGCACTCTCACACAGCTCGATTAATTTGCAAGCATGCATAGTGTTTGGGATTTGCTGTCTGCTGAAATGAAAATGGTTGCCATGGGGTTTGAAAGTTAGCGAGCCTTACAATTGAAGACAGACAACATACCTGTTTTGCATCATGTAACAGTTTCCCATTTTGCCCTGTCTAACAGTTGTCTATAGGGAAACATCCTCGCTGTTCAATACCATTAGACCTATTTATTGCAGCCTTTACAATGCAAACAGCAATACACCCCTAAGGATTGTCTAGAGATTATACCTCTGCTGTTAATACTCGTTATTAATTATTCATAGTACATTAATTAGACTCCACAGAGTCAAATATAACACACCAGGCAGGCAGGCAGGCAGGCAGGCAGGCATGCAGGCAGGCAGGCAGGCAGGCAGGCAGGCAGGCAGGCAGGCAGACAGGCAGGCAGGCAGGCAGGCAGGCAGGCAGGCATGCAGAGTACTCCCTAAACACCAAAGTAGAAAGGAATGGAGCTTCCATACAAAAACCATTCGGAAGGGAGAAAAAAACATTTGAGGCAGACTTTCACAGCATCTCTGTGCACTCCCAGTGCACACAGCATGCATTTATACATGAAGAGTGGTCTTCATTGGCGCAAGTACAGTACTGTGTATGAAAGAATTTCCCAAGTTTAACTTTGTAAGAATGTATCAGATCCTTAGTCAGAATGTTATCCACAGTGTTCTGGTGTAAGGGCACTTTTAAGGTCATGAGAACTTTTTACAGTTTGGCACTGACGCACAGGCATGAAGGCGGAGGTGGGAGGTGGTGATCGACCAGGCATCTCGACGGCAGTTGGTTCAGTAACGGCTGAGTCACTTTTTTGTCACCTTTTCCCCTCTTAGTCCTTCTCATCTCTCTCTTTCACTCTCCATTTCTTTCTATCTTGACTTCATCTCCAGGCACCCCCATCATCACGATTGTCTCGTTTCTCTGCTTTTTCTCACACCCTCTTTTCATCCCACTTGCCTGCTCCTCTTCTCACCCCTACTCCTTAATTAGCATCACGAAGCAGCAATAGTTCAATGCAAAATTTAATTAAGATTCCTGACTGGGAGAAGTGAGCGAGCGTGTGCGACAGAATAGACAGAGAGCAAGCCGTCTGATCAATGTGTTGCAAAATAAATTACCATGTCAGTTAATAGGTTAACATGTACAGTTAAATATTTGATATGGTGCAACTTTATCCAGAATTACAATTATGTTTTTAATCAATGAAGCTACGTACATCTTACAGAACTTGTTCTTACAACGTTCAACAAGATAACCTTCTTAGTTAACCAGATTAGTAAAACAAAGACCAAAATGCACTGTGCGACACATCAGCAGGGGTGAAGAGATATTGCGGTAACTTCATGTATGCAGCGACTTTTTCAGCAGAGCCATGATCTTAAAGGGACACTGTATGAGATTTTTAGTTGTTCATTTCCAGAATTCATGCTGCCCAATCACTAATGTTACCTTTTTCATCAATACTTACCACCACCATCAAATTCTAAGTATTCATTATGACTGGAAAAATTGCACTTTTCATACATGAAAAGGGGGATCTTCTCCATGGTCCGCCATTTTGAATTTCCTAAAAATAGCCATTTTTAGCTGCAAAAATGACTGTAATTGGACCATACTAGTTAATATTTGTTTATTACTTAGTAAACTTTCATGTGAAGATCAAATTTGGCGATAGGGAGCCCAGTTCCAATGAGCAGCATAGTTGCAGTACCTTTTTTGACCATTTCCTGCACAGTGTCCCTTTAATATCAGATCTTTTGAACGGGTCTGGTCATTGCTTTAATATAGTAAAAATGAGGTGTTCTCTGCGATACAGTAGGTAATTTAGGCTGCATTAATGGAGTATTGGAGCAAGTACTATCCCTTCAACATTCATAGTGTAAGACTACAGAATATCTCATTGATGTCAATATAAAGCACTGACATGTTAACCTGGTTCTCATACAGATGGATGTTCATCCGAAGTTTAACGAAGATGCACGAAGCACAAAGGGTCTGCGTGAGAGCTAGGGTACTGTATGTACATGTACTTGTATTGAGCTTACAAAACAGTGGAGAGCAATTGAGGTATTCTGAAAACTTTTTATATCCAAAGAATGCAGAATATTTCATTTGTGTCAGTATGAAAGCACTCAGGTGCACTCAGCTTACAAAACAATGCGGAGCAATTAAGGCATTCTGAAATCTGGCTTTTCATATATTTGAGCAGCACAGAAAGTATTGTCAAGGGGGGAAAACTAGTAGTGCAACAAATTGCATGATTGCAGTCAATAGGGAGGAGCGTTGTGCTCATTTGAGTTTCTGCAGAGACTCCATTCTAGTGGGGTCATGTAACGTGTAGGTGTCTGCCAGTCTGTTGCGCCCTCTCTTTCTTCTCTTTTATGTCATCCACCAGGTTCTTCAGCCGTCCCAAGTGATGAAGTGCCCTGCAACATCAACAAAGTCACAATCACAGACATTTTTTTTTTTGTTTTTCACAGTTTAATTCGCCTTAGAGACAGGCCCAGTCCACATGGGATCAATGGAGGGTTGTAAAGCAAATTTGTTGTAAAGAATATTTCTGAGGTCCTTCCCAACCTGTTACAACTTACAGAACCACTGAGGGAAATTTGGAATCATTATTTTGAAAGCTCACAGCTGACTAAAACTCACCTTTGTAGTGACTCCCCACCAGGCACAGAGATGTAATCCACCTCCAAATTAGGAACCTACAAAATACATTTCAAAAGGTATTAAACACAAAACCCTGTAGGCCTTACAGAAATATCAAGGTACCACATGCTGCAACAACAAGGCTGCTACCCTGACCTCCTCAGTGGGTGCTTGGTGCTTCTGAGAGAGAGGCAAAGGTAGAGGGAGAGGCGGAGGTATCTGGCCTTCACAGTCCGCACCGGTGTCTCCTCCAGCCGGCTGGTCCAGGGAAACCCTCTGCTCCACAGCTTGCAGGCTGAAGAGCATCTGTTTCAGGGCCTCCACAGGCCCAGGGTGCTTCCTGCTGCTGTACCCAGAGGAGCTGGAGTAGAAGGTCTGGAGGAACAGACACACCACGTAAGAGCATGAATTATATCAAGGGAGGTACTGTACAGACATAATAGGAGACAGGGCCGGATTAAGATGGCTCGGCCCCCCTAGGCTACAGGTCCCTGGCAAAAAAAAAGACAAAATTACATAGACCGTGCCAATTCCGCGCTATATATTAAGTCAGTCAACTATAGAGAGGCGTATTCAAAAGAGATGTTTTTTTTTTTTAATACTGCATCTGCAATTCAGCAAAATTGTGTCCCCTCCTTTGACCAATCAGTGGAGTCCTTGCCTGGTGGGGCCCCTAGGCAGCAGCCATATCTAGCCTGTGCATTAATACAGCCCTGATGGGCGAGCATGCACTTAAAGACCTACATATGGCAGAGCATGTACTAGATTAGCCCTGTATGATCAACACTGTATTAAGATGAAAATGATTTTAAAAGGTTAATTCATGTACCACATGAACCCTGTTTGGTGAAGATTTTACAGGATGTACAGTCACCAGTTAAGAGTAGTTAGTAGATTCTACATTACTCCTTTATGGTGTTAGGGAACAGTGGAAGAGAAAGTATGGCATCGCATCACAACACACTATGGTGATGGGAATTTGATTTTAAAGGAGGCGGAGAGACTGTGATCAGGTAGGTATGACAGTCACACATGTTATGGCAATAATACATTCAAGAGAAACCGACAACAAGCAAATTTGAGTACAGGTATGTAACATCAATTTGATGCTGTTAAGGATGTATGTCAATGTTAAGTTTCAAAATCCAGAATTAGGCAATCTGGATAAATGATATTTTTAAAACAGGTAGAAGTAGTAATTGAGCTAACTAGACTTCATAAAGGATAGAGAATTGACATGTGGCAGTGGAAGTATGCAAACCTCTTCTTTGGCATCGCCACCACACTCTTCAGGCTTCTGTGGAGTACAACTGACCCCTACTGGCACAGGAGACTTACTGCAGAAAAAAATGCAAAAATCATCAGGCATTGAACTTGAACACACAGAAACAGAAAAAGATGCCATAGTTATACAAGGTTAGCCCTTTCTTTTCCCCTTGTCTATTCTAGGAACAAAGTAAAACATATGTTGAAACTTAGTTGGATAGCCAGCTAACAGAGATTAAGCTTTTTTTCAAAAAATAAATAAATCTGTACTCTACAAACACAGCCCCTATCCTTAACAAGATAGTTTCAGTATCAATAGTTGGGACCACCTACAAGGACCCTTTTCATAAAGGGTAACATGTTTACATCATAAATATCCCCATTCAACTTCTTCTCTAAAAGCAAGACGATGGCACTTTCTCAATGCCGTTCTAGCCTTGCTAGGACGTGGAACGCCCAGTGATTGGATACTCTTTGGTGAACTCCGCAGTATCCAATCACCAGGCGTTTCACGTCCTAGCAAGGCTAGAACACTTGACATTGAAATGGCCCCAAAGTGTTTAAATATATGTATTTGCACACTAACAATGTGACGGGTGGGTTGTCCCATGAGCGGTCCTCCTCTAGGACCTCCTCTGTGCCCCCTGGACTGCTCTTCTGCTGGGGCAGGAGCTGGGGCTGGGGCTGGAGCTGGGAGCTGATCCCTAGAGAAGGGGAGTGCAGAGCCTGCTCAGCCTTCAGGATCAAAGACTCAATCTTATCATCTGTGTGGAGAAGGAAAACCATGTAATTATAAAGCAAAGAGAACACAGCGCATCAGGTAATTATACAACCATTTTTGAACTACATTTTGATGTCAGGTGTTTTGATATTGATAAAGATTAGTGAACTTGACTTTATGAATGTCATGAAGGGAGATGATTGTAGAGAAATGTAGAGAATACGTAACAAAACATTGTGTTCTTCTAATTGGAAGAAAGAAAGAAAGACCTAGCAAAAGAAAGAAACAGAAATTAATTAATTAAGAAAGAAAGCTTTCTGACCTCTAAAAGGCTGGCTGCTGTCCGCATCTTTCTGGTTCTCCACCTCCAAGGCCAGCTGCTCAGCAAACTGCAGCCTCAGCTCCCTGAGAGTCCCCTGTCCATCCAGCCCCTGCAGAAGCACTTCCGTCTGGTCACTGTGCGCTGCCTCTGAAAAGCCCGCCATCACTCTTTGATGACCGGTCAAGTCTTTCATTTTCCTCCCGTCATCACTGGTTACTTGACTCGACTCATCCAGCTCGCCTACCCAGGATGGCACTGGGTGCCCAGGCCGTGTGGCGTCGGCGGGCTCAGTTGAAGGGTCGCACTCCTGCAGCCAGGCTGGGTACTTCAGGTCAGGGACGCTGGTGACGCCGGAGAAGTCCATCTCGGATTTCTGACTGGTCATCCAGCGCGGGTAGTGGTGGTTGCCGGGAGATCCTTGCCCTGAAGACACTTTGGAGGTGACGTGTGGCGTATTCAGGTCGGCAGCTGAGGTTTTCACAAGTTGGCTATCAACCTGCTGTGTGCTCTCTGGCAGAATGGCCTTAGTCCTCTCAGTTGTCTTAGCTCTCTCTGTCCTTTGTTTGAGTTCTGCAGGCTTTTTCAAAGGAGTCCTCATGGTGCTGCTCAATTTTGTTCTGGCTGAAGACGACCAGTGACTGTAGCTCTGTCCGACTGAACTGCATTCAAGCTTGGATGGAATGATAATGTGATGAGACTTGTGAACCGGTGTTGCTGTGGTCCTTCTGGAGCGCTGGGTTCTGACATGAGGTTGAGGACGGAGGCTGTGTCCTGGTAGTTGTGTGTCAGACTGGGAGAGCAGAGCAGACGTGCGGGTGATGGGCAAGGAACCATCGCAGGGCAGGACCAGGAGGTCATCTGTGCTCAGGCTCAGGCGATCGGGATTTCTCCGCTGAGTCCCCACTGGCAAATGGAGGAAGTTGAGCTCCTTGTCAGACAGGCTCTCTTTCAGCACTGGAAAAGACATAAAAACAATAACAAACTCTATGTGCTGTGCGTTTCAATACATCTATACATTACACATGGCCATGGCCATTATTAACGACACAATACAGAGGTAAGGAGGATAGGAGAAGAGCTACAGGGGTCTCGAATGAATATGCTGACAAAGATGTTTTAAGTAGAAAAGGCAAATGGGGGTCATTTCACGTGAAATCAGACGCTTTGGGACCCGACCGATCCGGATTTCAATCATACTTGGTGTGCCTTTTTAGTAGCAAGGTAGCACCCCAGAACTGCATTGGTTTGAATCTGACACTAATATTAAGGGAGAAACAGACTAGGAAAGGTTCACATGTGAGGGTAGGACACTATACATTCAGCCTTGAATATATCAGTCAGTGTTAGTCACAAAAAGATGCCTGTGGTGTTATTTGAAAGCTCTTTTCTGGCTCTACATATTACACAATCAGCTTGGAATACAACAACTCTCAGAATATGAATTATGATAAATTGAAAAATTAAAAATTGAATATCTAAAAAAACTATATTTTAAAATGGCCAGTTCCTTGTCCAAACGTAGCCGGCAATGTCATTAGCAACACCTCAAATGCTGGTGTTCGGTTCTTTATTCATTTCAGAGAGAATTTGACTCACAAATATGGCATCATACAGACCACTTACTAATAATATGGTAATACCATAGTAGCATCACATGACAAAACAAAAACAAAACAAAAATGGTCAGTTTCCATGGTCCCAGGTTTCAGAAACTAATGCAGATGTCCATTTATACACAGCAAATGATGATATGTGAGTGTTTGAACATTCCTTCTCTGTGTACCTGTGTCATCTTCCCTTTACCGTACTTTAAATAGATAATCAATGGCTACACTCTCATTGTGTACTCTACCAGTGCATTTGAAGCAGCAGCTGTGTCTTTTGTAGATAATGTATAAGTGCGTCCCGTTGCAGTTACAGGTTCCACTACCAGAAGCACATCCTGATGATCCATGACAAGTCTATCTGGTCTGAAGGGAAAAGTGAAGGATGGAGATGGTCCATGAGGATGCAGGAAGTTCAGTTTCACCTCTCCAGTGCTCGGCATACATTCCTCAACACATGCTAGCCACCAGTTGCCATCATATACAGCTACAACATACCCTTTGATGCTTGAAAATGTAACACATTCCTTTACTGAGCTCACTCTTTCAACTCTGCCTTCTTTGAATGCTGAAAATGGCCTAACTTCCACTGTGTCCATTGACAATGGGCAGAAGCTGTGTAGTTTTTGAGTACCTGGATTAGTTCTTGCAGATTCCAACCTTTTCAACAGGTTCTCAGCTTCATGATGGTACATCTCTGTTGTGGCAATGGATGTTCTTGAGAGAGATGCACCATCATGAAGCTGAGAACCTGTTGAAGAGGTTTGAATCTGCAAGAACTATTCCAGGTACTCAAAAACGACAGAGCTTCTGCCCATTGTCAATGGACATTAGGCCATTTTCCGCATTCAGAGAAGGAGTTGAAAGAGTGAGCTCAGTAAAGGAATGTGTTACATTTTCAAGCATCAAAGGGTATGTTGTAGCTGTATATGATGGCAACTGGTGGCTAGCATGTGTTGAGGAATGTATGCTGAGCACTGGAGAGGTGAAACTGAACTTCCTGCATCCTCATGGACCATCTCCATCCTTCACGTTTCCCTTCAGACCAGATAGACTTGTCATGGATCATCAGGATGTGCTTCTGGTAGTGGAACCTAACTGCAATGGGACATACTTATACATTATCTACAAAAGACACAGCTGCTGCTTCAAATGCACTGGTAGAGTACAAAATGAGAGTGTAGCCATTGATTATCTCTTTAAAGTACGGTAAAGGGAAGATGACACAGGCACACAGAGAAGGAATGTTCAAACATTCACATATCATCATTTGGTGTGTATAAATGGACATCTGCCTTAGTTTCTGAAACCTGGGACCATGGAAACTGACCGTTTTTGTTTTGTCATGTGATGCTACTATGGTATTACCATATTATTAGTAAGTGGTCTGTATGATGCCATATTTGTGAGTCAAATTCTCTCTGAAATGAATAAAGAACCGAACACCAGCATTTGAGGTGTTGCTAATGACATTGCCGGCTACGTTTGGACAAGGAACTGGCCATTTTAAAATATAGTTTTTTTAGATATTCAATTTTTAATTTTTCAATTTATCATAATTCATATTCTGAGAGTTGTTGTATTCCAAGCTGATTGTGTAATATGTAGAGCCAGAAAAGAGCTTTCAAATAACACCACAGGCATCTTTTTGTGACTAACACTGACTGATATATTCAAGGCTGAATGTATAGTGTCCTACCCTCACATGTGAACCTTTCCTAGTCTGTTTCTCCCTTAATATTAGTGTCAGATTCAAACCAATGCAGTTCTGGGGTGCTACCCTGCTACTAAAAAGGCACACCAAGTATGATTGAAATCCGGTTCGGTCGGGTCCCAAAGTGTCTGATTTCACGTGAAATGACCCAATAACCAAAGTAATCCAATATACAGGGGCAGACATCCCGGATTCATGAAGTAAAAACCCTACCACATATTTGCTACAGACAAATAAACCAGCTGATCCCAATTACTACACCCATCAGGTTGATGAGATATTTAGTGAAATCACCTGTGCTAGCACACATGTAAAATGAATATCTGGCAGGACTATTACGTTCTCAATCCAGTTTGTCCTGCGTATAAAAAACACATTTACCATCTTTATTTCTCTTCCTGCAGCAGGTTAACCGAGAGGTGACAGCAGGGGTCTTCGGAAGCTTCAGTTCTCCTCCTGAGGACTGCCCAGATTTCAACTGACTCATCTGGAAGTCAGCAATGTAGGCATCCAGAGCCTCTGACGCAGACTCATAATTTCTGTCTTTGAACCAGATGGTTTGCGAGGTGTCATGTGTGCTCCTGGTGTGTCCAGATCTGGCCAACAGCGATGTGACGGTAGACTCTGGGGACAGGATGCCATTGCCACTCATCCTGTGACTTCTTTTACCCCAGTCTTGGTTACGGATTCCTGAAAAACAAACAAGTCAAGTATCAACGAATGGTCTCGAACGACGATAATAAAAGTTATACGAAGCTACAGTGAGACACATATGAAATATATATCTAGGCATATCGTACTTTAGTAATGGTAGGCATAATACTAAAGGCAGAAATTGAAGGCACCCTGGTAATGTAAACAAAGAATGTGTTCATCATTCAGAGCTAACCTTGACAGCTCACAACACAACCTACTTCAATATAATACAAAGCTCGCATACCCATAGCACAATACGTTTAATTTTAAAATTAAATGCATCAGTGTACATTCACTAAAAGAAAATTAGGCTTCTTCATAGCCACCAGGGCTTGCCTGTCTACCAGGACACAATCAACAGGTTGTTAGCTTTTCAAAGAAACCGTTCTGCTATCTCTACTCCTAGCCCATGAAGATGCTGAACAGTGTAACTTACAGTGTAAATTATTTCCAAAGCGTCTGTTCAGAAGTACAAAGGACCTACAAACGCTGAACTCCTCACCAATCCTTGAAACATAACTAGCAAACTTTGCGACTACCGGGCTACTGCTAGCTACCCGCCCCTTGAGTAGGAAAACCCGCCTCAACTGTATATCCAATTGTCCAATGAAATGCAGCGCAGGGTGATTGACGCGTTCTCTTAAAGGGGCAAGTAGACCTAAAATCACAAAACAGAAATTGTCATCCTTATCGACATTGACAGTAGGTCTATTGTTGTTGTTGTGTATCTTTGTTTTGCACATCTCTTAGTCAGATTAAAATGGGTTAAAACGTATGTCAAGAGTTGTTTACATATGCTTTGGTTGAACATTGAAACTTTGAAAGGCTTTTGAAAGAAATGTTACAGTAGCTGCAGCCCAGTGGCTCTGCCAGGTGTACTCAATTATTATTATGAATGATGAATGAAGCAGCTGATTCAGAACACATGTAGGCTATCATCTGGCAAATTTCATTGAAATAGCATCATTGTTGCCTTTTAATTGTCTCGCTCTACGCCTGTTTTATAGGGTAGCTGCTCCTTTAAAAGTGGGTGGTGCTTGGACGTTCTTTTACAGTGCGGGGGAAACTAGCGCCAAATTTTTAATCTTTTGTAGACAGCTGGTTGGAATCGCAAGTTACTTGTCTGTCGCATTTCGCTACATTTTAAACACGTTTAGAAAAATAGAAAAGGCAATTATGGCGCCAGTCTCGAAAAGATCATGTCCCAGTGCCGACGACAGCTTCGAGAAAAGAATTAAGCGTATTTCCATTGAGGGAAACATTGGTAAGTGCGATTTCCTTCTCACATTGTTTGTCAACCAGAGCAGCCAACATGTGCTTTCTTGAAGTTTATTTGAAATATAATGTAATTTGTATGCTCATTTGACCGTGCATTACATTTACGTGATGAGACTCCTCGCAAGAAAATGTTCAGTCTTTCATAAACATGATGTGAATCTAGCAGCAGTCATATAGTTCACGCCTGTAAGCGCGCGCGGCATGCATGTAATTGTTCCAACACTTTCCCCAACTTGTAATGAATGCGTTTGACTCTTATATTAATCGGTGAATTTTAGATATGTATTTCACTGACAGGCAGGCATGTAAACACACTAATTTACAGTATAATTTGACCTTGAACCCTTCTAAATGTATACCCGGCACTTCCTGTTTTTAAAGCGGCCGGAAAGTCGACTTTTGTGCGCCTTTTGGAGAAGCGAAATGAGGACTGGGAAGTTGTTCCAGAACCAATCGCACGGTGGTGCAATGTACAAACAAACCAAGACGACTTTGAGGTAAGAAATCACGTTCTATTCTGATTTGCACATGACATATTCGGAAAACTGTTGTAACATTGTTGTTACAGTTGTTGTAACATTGTAAGGTATGTGATTATATTGTTCCTTTTTACTGTACAGCCCCCTATTGGTCTGTATGATGTAACCTTATCATTGACAGCTGCCTGCCTGTCTGCTCATCTGTTCCGCAGAGGATTGTCCTTTAGGGCAAAGTAGTCGACAGCTGATTGCTTTTCATGGTCACCAGCATAGTGTAACATATCCTGTCAGTGCCAAAGCACCGTGCTATGTATTACCCCCCCCCCATTTTCTTCATGACCTAATTATCAGATGGGTCTCTCTCTCTCTCTCGCTCTCTCTCCCACATACACTGGCAGCGGCACATGTATACAAACTGTTGCCTCCAGCTTAAAAAAATGAAAAAGTAGTAGTGCCCAGCCTGGTATAGTGATGCTGCTGTACATTTAATTATACAGTATAAGTGTATCTTCAGTAAACTATAACTAATATTTTGTTTCACCCATCATTGCTTTTGAAAGAGGTAGGTGCGCACACTGGCAATTGAGCAACACAAATAAACTTCATTTAATTATAACATGCAACGTCTTGATCACCCTGGGCCTTCATCAGGTATATCAAACATCATAGCTCTCATTGGCATCAATATAGTGCATAGTAAGTGCTAACGTACATCACAGATGAGAGATAAGAATAGACAGCGGGACCTACCCACCCAGTGTTCATAGTAGGGTGCGCCAAAGGAAATGCCAAAGTGCGATGAGCGAAATAACTCTTGGCACCAATACTGACAGGCCTTCAGAGTGAGAACTTGTGGTACTTTCTGATCTTGGGCACATAGTGGTGTAGAGGCGGCAGTGTCTGTCTGTTTAATGATGTATTGTTTAGTCATAGATCTTTATGCTTGCAAATGAAAAATAAAACATGATCTCTTAAATGAAGTACAGATTTTATTCCCGCCGTTGTGTCCTGATTCAGCCACCAACTTGTTTGGTCACTAGAGAGAGCCATTACTGTGCAAGTCAGTGGATTTAGTGTTTTACAACGGGGCTGTACAGCCCCCCAGGGGGTGTTGGGTAGCCCTAGGTGGCTGTTGAGAAGGATACAAGGAAGAGGCGACAGTGCTTAGTTGACATCAGGGGCATTAGTCCAATTTATGTTTAATACTAAAGGGGTGTTGGCTGGCTTATGATGAGATCTTGGGGGCGTTGGAAGCCTTATGATGAGGTCCAGGTGCTGTTCATTAAAAAACGTTTGAGAACCACTGGTTAAGTGAGATCGTAGTGCCCGATGAGAGCCAACAGTGATGATGATGATATCTGCCCATCAATGTCACCATCAATTTTGTTGCCTTATATTTAGAACAGGCTTTTATCCAAAGTAACCGAGAGAGTACAGGGTGTTGCAACCAATGTGGCATTGGACACCCAGGGCCAGGAGCAAATGTGCTTAATGTGTACTTCAGTCATCATGGATGAGGAGGCAGCAGACCACCCACATTACTGCTGCTGGTTTGGGATTTCAATCTGTAGGTCTCTCAGTACGGTTCACATCCGAGGGGTCTGGATACACTTTGGCATGTTCACATATGCACGGAAAATGCTGAGTTCACTCAACCTCATAATGCACGCCGTACCACCAGTGGCACGTTGTAATAAGTTAGTCAATAAAAGGTTAATTACCATAGTACTACACTACTATGCCACGACAGCTTTGGTCATAAAGCGTCTGCCAAATGCAATGTAAGTGTAATGACAGGGGGTCTTTGGTAATGCACCATGACTTGGTCATTGCCATTCTGGTAACAGCAAATTTATAACGCCGTGTTTTAACATGTTAGATGGTTGAAAGGGACCAAGTGTGAAAATCCTATAAGACTCTGCTCACAGCGCATTAGGATATTTATGGTTGTATCTTCAGGGCTCTAGAGTGCGACCAATTTGGTCGCACATGCGCCCTAATTTTGCAATAGTGTGACTAAAAAAATCGGAGGTCGCAGGGGTGCGACCAGCCTTTTAGGGAAAAAAACAAATTCCTCTGCAGATGGGCCCGACGTCCCAGTCACTCGTTTGCTGAAAACACTCAACTACAGTACATAATAACAACATGGCTGTGGCGTTACTGTGACCCTCAAATAACAGATTAAGACTTGCTCATTACAATGTGGTTGACAATAAGTTTTTAACAGTTCTACCACAAAGACTCAATGAAGCATGTACTTAACCGTGAAGCACTTGCAGAAACTCTGTGTTACTCATACTCTTCTGAAGACTGTGATGTGGTGGATTCCTCATTTGTTCCCATACGGACAGTGTTTTTCTTTGTGATCGTGCCCACTCTGGTTCTTAACACACACAAAATAAAGATTATACTGAGTGTTCAGGCTTTTGGTTGTTGTACCTTATCATTTCAACTGATAAGGTACAACAGACATCGGAATTTTCTGAACTACAATGTCTACTCAGAACCTCTGAGTTGCACACACACACACACACACACACACACACACACACACACACACACACACACACACACACACATCCCAACGTAACTCCTAGTGGAGGGCATCAGATATGAGGCAGTAATTCTAAGGAAATACACATACACACACACACACACACACACACACACATTCACAATCTGCCTTAGAATAGCGGCTGACGATAGCACCAATGTTTACAAATGGGCCTTCCTGTGCTTTGTAGGAGCTGACGACGTCCCAGAAGAGCGGCGGCAACGTGCTGCAGATGATGTACGAGAAGCCGGAGCGCTGGGCCTACACCTTCCAGAGCTACGCCTGCATGAGCCGCATCCGCGCCCAGATCAAGTCCTCCAACGGCAAGCTGAGGGAGGCCGAGAACCCCGTGCAGTTCTTCGAGCGCTCCGTCTACAGCGACCGGTAAAACAGCGCACTGCATCATGCATCTGTATTTTATTTACACTCTATGACCAAAAGTATTCGCCGACCTGCCTTGACTCACATATGAACTGAACTGCCTTCCCATTCCTAACGTATAGGGTTCTAGCTGGTCTTTCACAGCACAAGAGTACAGTACATCCTATGTCATCTGACGTAGCAGCCTGTTGTCTTTGCTTGTCTTGTCTTGTTACAGGTACATCTTCGCCGCTAACTTGTACGAGAGCGAGTGCGTGAACGAGACGGAGTGGGCCATATATCAGGACTGGCACGGCTGGCTCCACAAGCAGTTTGGCAAGCACATCCAACTGGACGGCATCATCTACCTGCGTGCCAAGCCTGAGGTCTGTCCCTGCTGCCACTGCTGCTGCTGCTTTGTTGATACTTATAGCAAGGACATACTGTATGTGGAGAATTTAAGTCTGGCCACGTCAGGAGATTTATCTACAGTGAATGCAGTTGGCTAGCCTATGAGAAAAATACTTTATTTTACATTGGTCTGTTGTTTAAGTGTGTGGTGTGTATAGTAAGGGCTTAGTATGATGTGTGTAAAAGCTTCGTGTCTTTGCACAGACATGTACACAACAATTGCTAAATAAGTTTTGCTTTTGTCTTTAACTGGTGGTGTCAGCCTGTATTGCTGTGTGTGTGTGGGGGGGGGGGGGGGGTAAATCAATAGTTATCATAGACGACAAAAAGTAGATGAACAGAAACAGCATGGGCACGACACACAATAAATGCATGAAAACCTGTGCAGTTATGTGGGTAGCAGAGGAGTTGACCTGCATGTACCGTCACTGTGCTTTCATGCTCAGATGTGTATGGAGCGGCTGCATCTGAGGGGCAGAGAGGAGGAGCAGTGCATCCCCCTGGAGTACCTGGAGAAGCTGCACTTTAAACACGAGAGCTGGCTCCAGCACAAGAACCTCAGGTGAGACCATAGTGACACACACACACACACACACACACACACACACACACACACACACACACACACACACACACACACACACACACACACACACACACACACACACACACACACACACACACATTGAAGTGCTGCTTGCAATTAGCCTTTCCCTGTTGCTTCAGGCAGACAACAGTGGCATACTGTATGTGTTTATGCCATTAGATGCAGCTTACACCAGCTTTAAGTGATGGCTAACACCACATGAGGCTCATACACAGTGTGCATCATCTACCACATAAAATTGCCTTATGAGCAGACACATATCTACTGCCACACACAAAGTCCTGTTTGTGCGCCTGCAATACTGCTGACACACACACACACACACACACACACACACACACACACACACACACACACACACACACACACACACACACACACACACACACACACACACAGGTCCTGCTGGAACATACACATGGTACTGCTTGTAGACAGACAGTCTTGCTGACCTAAACATTGTTTTGCTGGTGTGCACAGTCCTGTACACATACACACAGCCCTGCACATACAGGGTTGTGCTTACACACACGCACAATTATTTTGTGTTTATTTGCAAAATTCACATAGAAAGTTGCCAATGTTCACTATTTAACTTGAAAGCAATTTACAGAAATGTCAACGCTGGTGGTAGAGGTAAATATTCATAGATGATGCAGCCGGTCCTATAGTTTGTATTTCACAGATGACTTTCCCAGTCTTATTGGGTTTTTAAAAATCAGCAGTTTGTAGGAGTTTTTGACCAGGATACTTTTTGCTTCATTGCAACCCTTATCATGACACAAAGGCTCGACACTAACATAATCTATCCATATCTTCATCTGTTTTGGTCCTAGTATGGAGTTTGAGTATCTGAAGGACATCCCCATTCTCACTCTGGACGTCAACGACGACTTCAAGGGAGACATGGAGAAATGCTCCAACATGATTGAAAAGGTTTGTCTATCATTATTTTGTTACAGCAGCCTAGAAAAAGCAGTGGTGTCTGTCTTTTTCAAGATTCAAGAATGTATTGTCATTGTCAAAAAGGCAACGAAATTGTGTTTGGGGTACAATACTTAGTAGCAGCCGGTTAAGTGCAATAAGAGGTAAAAGTGACACCAGTGCCCAAGCCCACTTAAAGTGCAGCAGAGATTAAGTGCATAATGCTCGACACCCCCCCCCCCCCCACCCCTCTCTCTCTCTCTCTTAAACGCACACACGCTCACACACTCACACACACACACAGAAATGTCCAAAGGATAGATGGATAACATTTTAGATGGATAACATTTTAGATGGTAATGTTCCTCAGCAGTCCTGCAAATTCAAAAGTCTAATGGCATGGTGGTAAACGTTGTTGGCCAGTCTTTTAGTGCGGCTCTGAAGGGACCTGTACCTTCTACCTGAAGGTAGCCGTTGGAACAAATGATAGGCAGGATGGTGGCTGTCGCGCAGGATGTTCTGCACTCTCCGTAGACAGCGTGTGGTGTAGATGGTACTAATCTCCGGGAGAGGCATTCCAGTGATTTTCCCTGCTGTTTTCACCACACGCTGTAGTGCCTGCTCTGCTTTGGAGGAGCTGGAGAACCACACTAGGAACCCATAGGTCAGAACACTGCTGATGGCACAGTTGTAAAAGTTCACCAGTAGTGGTCTGTGGATGTGGTAGCTCCTCAGCTTCCTCAGGTAGAAAAGGCGTTGCTGGGCCTTCCCAACAGCAGAGGCCATGTGAGTGCCCCAGGACAGGTCCTCCGCCAGGGTCACTCCCAGAGATTTAAAAGTACTGACTCCACCACCTCTGACCCGATGGAGAGGGGTTTGTGATGCTTCGGCTGTTTCTTCCTAAGGTCCACAATCATTTCCTTGGTCCTTTTGGTGTTAAGAGCAAGGTTGTTGCTGTCACACCATGAGGCCAGATGTTACACCTCTGCCCTGTAATCCCTCTCAATCGCTGTTGGTGATTATTACTGTAGGGTACATTTTTACTGATGTTCATTGGATTGCTATGGGCCAATTTAGTTTTATGGTTTGGTTAGTCTTGTCAAAATGTACTTGTATGTGTTAGAATGGCTTGAAGGCTGTTCGTGCTTGCCTCGCGCACCATCCTACATACTTCCGCCAAGAGACTTGGCTCCGCACTACGTCTGGTACCTGTTTTCTGTGGACCGACGTTGACCGGTAGGATTTGCGTCGGTGTTCTGACAAACTGTCCTACATAGTAATTTTATCCCACGGTAGGATGTTCTGTCAGACATGACTGTTAAACGATCCTAGATCATCCTACATCGCCATAGATAGACGTCAGACATGTTTGTTCAACAACTTATAAGTTAAATCCTGATTTTCCGGAAAATGTCCTTTCTGCTTCCTGCAATCGCGTCAGATCAAACAACCTCCAGACCATGAATACGAAATTAAATGGTAGTATTATGGGATGGTCAGGACCAGGCTAGTTTACGCAGCAAATTGAGCTTTTTTCACCTCCAAAACCTAAGAAGTCATCCTAGTATTGCAATATCTAAGCATGTAGTAAGTGTCAAAGCTCAAGGTAGCAGGGAGCCCGAATGCAGACAGCAGACGGAATCAGCAGCGAGGAACGTTACATGGGGAATTTATTTGATCACAGAATTTATTTGAACATTTAAGTGCTTGCCGGAGATGCCATGTTTCCATTACACTTTCCAAGTTATATACATATACATACATATACATTTATTTCCAGGGCTATATACATGTAGTCCTCCATTTTTCAACACAAAATTGCTCAAGTGCACATAGAGTTCAATTACTAGTTAGTATAATGTCCCCAATTTATGTATGCATGCATATCTGTCTGCATGTTTCTGTCCTCTGTCATATTGCCATTGTGTCTGGCTGTTATTTTTGCGCAGAGCTCCATGTTTGTCTGATGATGTTTTAGTCTGGATATGTACGGCATGCGCACATGCCTGTGATATTATACGGTTTACATATACCCTACGTATGCAGGGCTCTAAATTAACACCCGCAAACCGGCCAAATGCTGGTGCAAATTCAGTTTGGCTGGTAGAAAATAACTTCACTTTTACTGGTAGTGAGTTGTTGTGTCTCAGATGGTGCACTTGTGTTGTGTATGTTTCAGTGCGTAATTAATACGCCATATGCACCGAAACATGAACACTGAAGTACTGTACACAAGTTCTCCATTTGAGATTGAGCATATGTTTGGCGAGTACGATTTAACAACTACTAGCCAAATTTGTCAATACGCATGGTGTGTGCATATTACATGATTGTGACATCCTCTCTTTCTTAAATGAGTCTTGCCCAGGGATGCAAAAAGTTTTTTCTGTGTAAACAGACAATTGTGTAGTTGCATCATACTGTGTTTTACCGTCATTAAGACCATTATTGTATTAGAAAGTAATTACATTTGAGCCCTCAACAGAATAACAAGACATCACAGTATGGTGTCTCATTTGGTGACAGATTGTAATTGCAGTGTTTATACAATGTGTATAACATTTCTAATATGCATGCATGTGTATAACATTTGTTTGAGGGATTGTTTCTCACATGTTCACGCTTCTCATGTGTATTGTCTGCTATCTGTGTCTCCACAGGTTGAGGAATTCCTGAGCACCCTGTAACTGTGTGTATGTGTGTGTGTGTGTGCGCGCGCGTGTGTGTGCGCGCGCGCGCGCGTGCGTGCGTGCGTGCGTGCGTGCGTGCGTGCGCACGCGTGTGTGTGTTTGTTCGAAAGACCATACGAAGATTCACCATGACAGATGTGGTCAATACCGTATGAACCAATTAATGACATCAAATGCTATTTCTAAAATGTGTACAAAAGCCATAATGTATGGAGTTTTGTCTATCAATCTGCTCATTTATTTTTTGGAGTATTTTTTTTAAATTCACGTGTGCTTTTACAACTTGTATTTATGTGTTATTATAATGTGGTACAGGGAAATTGTGTTTGTACATTTCTTTTTTATGATTGTGTGTTTCCTATGAAGAATAAAAATGAGCAAGTATTATATTGATTTGTTGCTGAGTGTACCGTCACACCGGTGTGACGGGAATGTTCGGGCAGTGAAAGTTCTATAGAATTCTGGGCATCATTCAATACAATATGGAATTTTAGAATCTTGCATTGTTATAGAACACATTTTTTTATAGAATGTTCAAAAACCCACCCTCTTAAAGGTTGAAGTTGTGTTCAGATGTTCAGATACGACTGACTACCACTACACTGCATTCATGCCTGAAGTGATTAGTCTGTGATGACAACAGAGTGATGTTGCGGTCTACCATGTACTGTCTGGATGTTTCAACCAGCTGATTTTAGTTATCACAAGTCTTCAGTCAGGTGGAGGGGTTAGTTTGAGGTCCCCAGAGTTCAGTGCAGAGGTCAGATTGGATGATTGGTTTGGAATGTGAGAGACACGTTTGCTGTTACCCTTCCCTTACGACCCCGTCTGTCACTCATTAGTCGCTGAACAGAGAGATGTTTATGATCCCTACCTAGGAAAGTGGTAAATGAACAACATTGTGACGTGACGTAAGTCGGGACCCCCAAGGGGGGTGTTACAAAGCTAATTGGGGGGGGTTGGGGGTTGCAGAATGAACTACGTTTCCTGTAAATCCACAACTTAACAGCTGACATGATTCCATATTGGTTTGTAACTCAGTTCACTTGTATGGTTAACAAATATATTAACTTTTCCTGTGAACAAAAGTTTTAATTTACAAAAAGAAATGGCGTTTGGAATAAAAGACGGTGCGGGCTTGCTAAAATATAATAGATCCGAACTCGGGGCCTGGACGACATGTCACCCCTGGCTGGCCTAAGGTGTCAGGGGAAACGGCCTAGATCAGTGGTTTTCAAATGCCATGGAGCCTTGGGGTATGTGGAAAAAGTTAGTTACAATGCAATACATGAAATTGCTACAGCTGTAGGGCCACATTTAAGAGGAACTGTTCATCCATAGGCCCCACTTTTGCAAAAATGACACAAAACAATTGTGGTAACTAGATATATTGCATTCCTTATGTCTTATTATTAAATCAAGTCATTAGGGTTTTTTTCCAGACATTTAAACGTTTTATCCTTTCCCAGACATGTTTTGTATAACTTCTGTCTTCACCAGAGGGTCACATGGATGTTGGTGTGTGACGTGCTTTAAAATCAGCTGGTGTTGCGTGTCACAGTCATGGATATTGATGTTACACAAATAAGCATAGGGTACTTCACCCCTCCAGGGATGAAAGATTGCTAATAGTCTTATACACATCCCCCTGCACACAGTAATAGTGTGCTCATTAGCCTCCTACATGTAACATAAATGTTTTAGTCATCTGTCATAACATAACAAAACATGATTGTACACGTTTAACCAATTCATAAATACACATGTTTTTATATTTGCATTTAATTTCATAGGTAGGCCTACTGAGTGTGTTAAAACCACTTTCCCTCTTTTGTAGCCTACCTGAAGGCACAAGGCTTTTGTATATTCAGGGTAAAACAGTATGCTTAATAAAAATAAGAATTTTAATTTTTGGTAAATAAAAACACAAATCCTAAACAAACACCCGTTATCACCACACAACATGCAGTCAAAGTAAAAAACAAAACAAAAAAACAGGGAAGAGCAGCTGTTTAAGTAGGGAAGTTTACAGTAGCCTGCAGAAGTTTACAGGGGAGTGCACCTAATAGGAAATGAATTCATTCTTCAACTATTTTTAGGCTATTATTATAATTGCCACTTCCTTTCCTCGGATATAACACAACCTACATTCAACCTACACTAGCCCTGCGTGTATAATGCAGTAATAACACAGACATTAGCCTACACCGTGACGTAGGACGCTTCAACCACTTGTTTGACAAATGCACGTGAATGACAGCGCACTTCTAGGGAGAAGTCTTGTAAGTTGCAAGACAGCACAGCACCAGGCTTGGGGCGGGGCTAAACCTGTTAAGCTATGTCAATCCATATTGACAGCCAGCCACCCGCTGCAGTTTCAGATGGCCGCTCTAACTTTGTGACCCACGCCTTTACCTCCCACTTCTACAATGACGTTGCCGGAGGGACGGTACAGTCTTTAAATATGGAAAAGACAAGTTGAGCGTTGACGGCTGTACTGTGCGCTCGGAGAGTAGCACACAACTAAAGAACACAACGTGGAAGACTTTTACACTCGCTGCGAGAGAGCTGCCGCGTTATGAAAGCCAGAGAAGTTCACTTTGGGGTAGTTAATAGTGTATTTGAAACAACCCTGACACCAGATAGATAGTTCCACATCACGCCGTTTTGGCAGAGGCGTATTTGGACGTTAGGTACATTTAAGTACTCATTCAGACGGCCTAATTGACTCATTACATTGATTGGAAGTTACCAAGAGAATTGCTCCTTCAGCAGCGCTGCCGGGTAAACAGACCGGGCAACCTTGAAGAATATCTGCAGCGTGAGAAAACAGGAGCTGAGAAAAGAGGACAAAATGAGCGGTGAAAAGAGCAAGTAAGTTTCTTAAACTTGTGGTCGAAACTGGGTCGACTTTTCTGGGATGGTGACACATGAACTGCTTTTGACAAAAATGTTCAAACACAAGTGCACCCAGTAATAGATGTGTTGATTGAGCACTTACATTCTAGAAGATGTCACATCGACTCTGTAAGTGTTTAATTAACACTGCAAATATTACTGTGCTGATAGCCCACCACATGTGACATTTCGTAAAAGGGGGGGAAAGGCCTTGACTGGGTCTGGGAACCTTTGCCATTTAGCCTATGTATGGGAACCTTCCACCAATTGACACAGTCCTTTATTCAAGCTTCACTGTTGGCTTTAAAGTTTCACATCGATGTAGGACATCCCTGTTAGTTGTAGTTCTATACATATATGTCAGTGCGCTAATCATTTGAAAAGTCAAGCGACGCGCAATGGCAAACGCACGGCCACATTGCAACCTATTTTGGAAAGGCTTTCAAAATGAATGAGAACGCATGCCCTCCTATGGCCTAATTTAGGAACGTGAAGTTCAAAACGTTGTAATGCCCCTAGTTTCGAGGAAGCGCTCCGGTGGAAAGAGATCATGCCTTGAAGGTCTTCGCGTCTTGATGGTGGCACAAGGTGTCTGACCAGCAAGGAATAGGCACGTTGCGCCTCCGTATTGTACGTGTGGTTTCAAATGATTTGTAGTCTAGTTCTACATGCCACTGAAAGCAAGGGTGACAGCAAGGAGCTGTCTACGGCGAAGCTGTATATCTCGTTGAGACGGCCCGAAGACGTCTCCAAAACCGCCATTACGCAGAGTTTGGCACCTGAACGGAGCGCAAGCCCTTATGCAGTTTGATAAGGAAGATTTGCTCATGGAAAGTGTGTCAATCGCACAGGGAAGTCAGTTGTTGTTAGTGCGTGGATCATCCCAGTAATGGAGTTTGGGTTGATGCGTTCACTTACACAGGTGGAAAGCGAAACTACTCCCTGAAGAATACTGTTGTTGAACGGTTGTAATGTCCGCCTTGACTATTTACAAGAAATACATTGGACTTTCAAAGAGAGACATCCTTCAAATGTTACCGGCAGTTGGAGACGTACCTTGCTCTAACAACATCCCCTCCCCTCTCTCCAAACCACCCTCCACTCGCTATCAGGCATCGATGTGACCGAAGGCATGTCTGCTCCATGCCCCGCCCCCTGTGCTCGAGTACTTCAGGACAAAGAAGACTGGTTTAATTAGTGCTGCTGGGATCTTGATTAGGCAGGATTAGAGATGAAGTGGGGTGAGGTTGCGCACGGTGACGCATGGGCGGTAATAGGTTCATTCATCTCCACTTGCATTCATTTCAGTTGCAGTTGTAGTGTTGTGGTCTTCTGCTCGGCAGTTGTCGAGTAAATGTATTGATTCTGACCAGCAGCACTGATTAAAGGCATGCATTAAACTGGAAGCTAGTAGTAGTAGTAGTAGTAGTAGTAGTACTAGTATTGTAATTACATCAGTAAGGTTACTCCTTCCTTGTTACTGTATGCACCTCTGACTTTTTGGAGCTTGAAAGGCATTTTGTCCTTTTGTGACATGATTGATGCCGCTGAGTTGCTGCAGAGTGGCAGGTATCCCCCGAACTTGGTCCGTTAGACAGTGGATTGCAAAGGGGTTAGACGCAGAGGATTGACAGACTTGATATAGCCAGAGTGATCATGTACCTTGTCCAAGTCAAAGACTGTAAACAGTGACGGTGCATCACACAGTTGGTGGAGGGGCCCATCAACTGTTAAAGAGATGACACCAGGGTGACATCATGATATGAGAGAGAGTACTCTGATGTGTGTCGACTGCAACTGTTCTCAATTCTGTAGGACAACATGGGAGACATGAGCAAACTTTGCTCTGTCCAAATCACTTGTCCTCAAAGTCTTGCATGTTTATGTTTATTTGGATGACCTATAATCTTTTGTATTTTCCCAATTGAATTTGAATTTGAATTCGGAACTCCAATTAATTTAAAATGCAGAGTAAGGTCAGACCATCTCCCACCCTCTATGGAGACGGATTCCTCTTAGCATTGGTCCAGACTGAGTCAACAGTCGGCTTTTGCCCAGGCTTTTAAACATGCTGCCCATGAAGATATTTCAGGCATTAGGCTCTGTATACTTGGGCTCCGGATCATCACACATTTATTTATACAGCGTCCATTAATTTTAGACATATCATTCTTAGAGAGGGATGCTAGAAATCAAACGAGCGCCCACACACACACACACACACACACACACACACACACACACACACACACACACACACACACACACACACACACACACACACACACACACACACACACACACACACCAGCCGCACACACACCAGCTGAGCGATACTATATCAGGACTTTCACCCGCCCCTCCATCTCTCTCTCTCTCTCTGTCACTCTCTTTTGGCCTCCGTGTCCTGTCAAATGCCCCTGTACTGGGTGATTGATGCCGCTGAGTTGCTGCAGAGTGGCAGGTATCCCCCGAACTTGGTCCGTAATTTGACCTGGCATTTCAAGGAGCATGGCCAGCATACTGCTAAAGAGTCAGCGCAGGGTGAGGCTTGCGGCTAATGTTACTCTTCTGAATGATAAAAGGATTGCGTCTAGTAGTAGAGATACTAACACTAGTGGTTGTAGTGGATTTATCAGGTGGGGCGTGCCGTGGTGGGCCTGTCTTTATTACTAATGCGTCTTTTCCACTGCCGGTTTTCTGGTAGGCCTTCAGCTCGACACGGCACAGTCGCCACTTTTTGCTTTACGATTGAGCTTTGTCCTGCCTATTCGAAAAGCAAAAAGTGGCGGCCGAGTCACGCTTTGTCCAGCTGAAGGCCTACCAGAAAACCGGATGTGGAAAAGAGGCATTAGTGAAAATTCATGAAAAGGTCAAATTTGTGAATGGGCAGCATGTTTTTTTTTAAATAAACAGCTAAAATTACATTCTGGACCTTTATACAAAATTTAAAAATCTTATAGAAAACGATGAGATGGTGGAATTTTCAGACTGGAGGAACAATTGCACACACACACACACACACACACACACACACACACACACACACACACACACACACACACACACACACACACACACACACACACACACACACACATACACACACACACACACACACACAGACAGCCTGCTATGGTCACAATAGGGCCCTCACCACCAATAATATGGCAGGGCCCTGGAGCCAGAGGCGAATACCCCCTGGAGGTCCGTCCCTGCTTGAGGCATTGGCACATGCACCATTTACCAGCGGATCATTGCTGGTGATTGCATAAAGACGCAGTGTAAATTTCATCTGGAGGGTTAATTCCGGCCTCTGCTGACCAATCCAAATGTCATTATGTGAAATGCGATAGTACTTCCAAGCTCGAGATCTTCAGGAGTCGTAGTATCTTAGAGGGGGCAGTTGCTAATCTTTGGACTTACCTCGAAAAAAAAAGCTTCTGCCGCATTATTTCATTCCCATAATGCCTATAGGCCCCAGGTTCAGAGGAACACTGACATGTCACCTCTTAGTGAAGCTGCAGCTGTGTTCTACTTTGTTCCTACTGTTTTAACTTTCACTTTATCTCTTCAAGCACCACTATCAAAGGGCCATTGCATCCTCACATGATAGTTTTTTTTATCAGTAACGTAAAGGGGTTAAAACTGCAGATGGCAGTCACAAAAGTGGTGCAAGCCTTCAGGATGTTAATTATTGCTTTGCAGTCCCATTCTCTCTCTCTCTCTTTCTCTCTCTCTGTTTTATTTTCTCTCTGTCCTTCTCTGGTAGCTGGTAGTCTCACTTCTGCACTGAGAGAGAGAGAGAGAGAGAGAGAGAGAGAGAGAGAGAGAGAGAGAGAGAGAGAGAGAGAGAGAGAGAGAGAGAGAGAGAGAACGAGCAAGCAAGCGAGAGAGATGTTGCCATTGATCCTATATTTACTGGGCAGTTTCTGCTTCAATTGTACTTGCACCTTTTACTAGTTGTACTTTCACTGAAACCCCGGATTGGGACTACAATATCTCATATCACCCTGATATCTTTCTCACACTGAACAACAGTCAACAATAAGCATACAGTATTGTGTATGCGACAAATACAGTGATGCATACGTGCTGACTGCTGCATTTGACTTTCAAGACTAATATGAGACCGCTACAATTGTGTATGTCATATCTCCACTTCTCCTGTCTGTTCAATATAGTCAGTTTATAACAGCTGTGGTGTAGGGTGCAATCTGTGGCTATGAGAATGCATCGTGGGTAAGGTGTTGCCCCTATTCAGCAGTTTTTTGACAGGTCCAACTGTAGACATGCAGTTAATGACGGAACCCTGATGACAACGGCATTCTTTATGCTGTAACAGCAGGAAACATGATGCATCATTCGCAGCTTGCATGGATGTTATTCTCATCATGTCATTCGTGGGTTTTTCTGCTTTTGTTTTGCAAAAGACATATCTGCTTTTCAGTGCATTACAAAATAATGGCCTTGAAGAGTAACTTTGAATGATTAGTGTGCGTGTGTGTGTGTGTGTGTGTGTGTGTGTGTGTGTGTGTGTGTGTGTGTGTGTGTGTGTGTGTGTGTGTGTGTGTGTGTGTGTGTGTGTGTGTGTGTGTGTGTGTGTGTGTGTGTGTGTGTGTGTGTGTGTGTGTGTGTGTGTGTGTGTGCGCGCACAGATGTCATTAGATGAGATTACATTGAACTTTATTGCGATTACCGATATATGAATATAGGGTAATGCAATGTGGCTTTAGTATTTAATCTTAAGTGCAAGGAGCATCAAGTGTATGAGTTATACACTGTACTCTACACAATATTGAAGGGTAAACAGTGTGGTTGTCACAGTCTGCTGTCATACAGTACCAGACTGAATGCAAAATTAATGTTCAATGGAATGCATGAAGTTCAGTGTTCTCCTGGGAATGTTCTATCCGCCTTCACTTATTTACCACTGGGGATATCTGGTTTCCTTAATTTTGTAGTTTCTGTAAGTCCCTCTTGTGTATTCACATTTATACGGCAAGTCAGTTGTTTATAAGACAGACGAGTGGAATGACATCATTTAACTTAACACATCTGTCTTGGGTCTGAACCCGTGTGTGTCCTTGACCAATGTTTTGTGGTGGGTTACAGTTTTAAGGCCAACCATGTGCTGTTAAGAACAGCAGTAAAAGCATATGTATGGTACGTAGTGTACCAAAACCTGCTATTGGATGTCTGTTCCCACACTCTGTTACAGACGTACTCACATGTAGAGAGAGTGAGAGAGACTGAGAGAAAGTGACTGAGAGAGAGAGAGAGAGAGAGAGAGAGAGAGAGAGAGAGAGAGAGAGAGAGAGAGAGAGAGAGAGAGAGAGAGAGAGAGAGAGAGAGAGGACAATACAAATAGATGTTCTGTCTGCTCTTCCTGAAACAGGTGCGTGAGCAGGAAGAGGTAGCAGGAAAAAAAAAGTTCCAGGACACACCTGACCTGACTGACGTACAGTATTGCACACACACAGTGCGAGCACATTTCCTGGTCGGCTGAAATCTTTGCTCGAATTCCAAACAGAAACTCATAGAAGGAATGGCCCTTTTGTTTGACACTCTGTCTCCTCTGTCCATACTTCTCTTCTTTACTCCTTTTTCCTGTGTTTCTTTACTTCCTTGTGTCTATCAGTCATTCTCTATAGCCCTCTTTTTTGCTTTTTTTTTGTTTGTCTGGCCGTCTGTCTGTCTGCCAGTGTGTTTGTCTGTCTGTCTGGCCGTATGTACCTGGCTGTACTACAGTACGTGCTGCTGGTAAGCTAGGCAGCCTCCTTAAGCAGCCCGTGGTAATCCCAGCAGCCCAGATCACTGGAGCTGTCCACATGACGTACAGCTTGAACTTTAGGTAGGTAGGTGAGAGCATGCATGCATGGGCGGGATTTGACTGGACGGGGGACAGGTCTGCCTGCCTGCCCTGCCTGCCCTGCCTGCCTGCCCTGCCTGCCTGCCCTGCCTGCCTGCCCTGCCTGCCTGCCCTGCCTGCCTGCCCTGCCTGTCTATGCAGCCTATGCAGCCTATGCAGCTTTCCCCCATGTGAGTTAGTGAGGTGATATGATACTAGACATAGTAGAGTGCAGCAGTGCTGTGCAGTACTCTCTTCACCGCTCCGCTCCTCTGCTATCCTGTGACCTTCTCCTGCATGTCACGGTGGGAGAGTTCTGCCGACCTCATCAGATCAATGAACAGATGGATGAGGATGTGGGCCGGACTTAACATTGATAATCATCATCCCTTGAAGGCTCACTGTCTCACTGTCTCACTGTCTGTCTCTGTCTCTGTCTCTGTCTCTGTCTCTGTCTCTGTCTCTGTCTCTGTCTCTGTTGCTCTCTCTCTCTCTCTCTCTCTCTCTCTCTCTCTCTCTCTCTCTCTCTCTCTCGATCTGTCTCTTTCTCTGTGTCTCTGTTGCTCTCTCTCTCTCTCTCTCTCTCTCTCTCTCTCTCTCTCTCTCTCTCTCTCTCCATTGCATTGTGAAACACTGTAGTTCTTGCTGCAGTTGAGCAAGTCTTCACAATAGCTTTCAACCTTCTTTTGTTTTATTATTGGGCCTCGTGCTGGAATCTACTAACTAGACAGGCTGTCACCCACGGCTATTGTTCTGTCTCTTCAAAGAAAACAGATGAGAGTGTTGCAGACACGTTTTGCAGGCTAGGGCACCCCATCTTCTCCATCAGACTCTCTGGAACCTCTCAACACCCTTTGACTATGTGGTCATGCCCTGTGGGTATACCACCCTCATGCAATACATCATCAGAATGAGGGACTAGGGATGCAAAACATTTCTTCACCTCTATTATGTACTGTATTGTGCCTATGTATTAAGTTCATTATGTCTAACTGTTTAACTTAAACACTTAATGGTTTATTTTGCCTTAAGACATGTAAGATAAGATAAAAAAAAATTACATGTCTTAAGGCAAAAGAAACCCCTAACTGTATTGTGCCTTATTTGCTCTCTGTTCGTTGCATGCCTACATACAGTAGATTATGCCAGGAATTGTACTATCATAATTTTTATATAAATAATTGAAGTCAAAGCCTACATTCTCTGTATTTACTGTCTGTCTTACTGTATTTTTGTTCCCCAGAGGAAGGGATTTGCTCTTGCAATGAGATGCGATAATAAACTTCAAGTGAAATATCTTCATAATAGAGCTAGGCCTTCCCTTTTAAGAACAATATGTTTCATGTTCCATGCATTACCTCTTACTGACAGTTGAATGGCCCGTCACTCACAGCTGTTGTTTTGTGTGTAACAAATCGAGATTAGGCACTTGAACACCTTTGTTTTGTGTTCAAAGCATTGTGTTTTATTTCAGGCTTGTGCTGTGAGGTGGTTTTAAGGTTTATGTGGTTTTCTGCTCCTGTTCATGTCCTCTTCTTCTTCTTCTCATCTTGTCTTGCAGGGTGGATGAGGAAGCGGTGGTGGATCGCGGAGCGTCGTTTGTTAAACATGTGTGTGATGAGGAGGAGGTGGAAGGTGAGGGTCATACACGGGTCATACATACACAAGTCACGTTACATGTTTTTTAAATGTTCTTTTTCTGTTTCTATTTTGTCTCCTCGCCACTAGAGAAAGACTCGAACCTTTCTCCTCTTAGTGTGCCTCCTTTCTCCTTTCTGCTTTCTTCTCTTAGTTTCTTGCCCAAAATACAGTAAAGGCTACAATCGCCATACCACAGTGAATGCCATTTACTGTACGTCTGTGTGATCTACATAACATCAACACAACCCGACCCTTATACTTGCATGCCTGTAACTTGTAGCAAATAAATATGTGTGGGAAAATGCAGCACAATCAATCAATTAATTAAATTCCATTGATTCAATTTATTTATATAGCACATGGCCATACACAATCATTCAATGTGCTGAAAAGAAATATCATACATAAAAAAACTGAATCCATAAAACCATAATAAAAACATCCATCAACAGCATGAACCTGTAGGGAAAATGAGAAAATGTCCAGATAGATGCCTCCTATCCAGAAGCATCAGCAGCAGCAGCCTCTGTCTTGCATGACTGTCTTACGCTGCTGAGGTTTTTCTCGCCTGCCCTGTCCAGATGTTCTGCTGTTGTCTTCACTGGCCCTGGCTGCCTAAACATGCGCTGGAGGTCTGGCATCATCACTTTATCCCATCATTTTTGATTGTGCAGGTTTATGTCTTTGCACTGACCTCTTAGCCTTCCGAGGGGGGAAAAGTCAACGGAAATGTGGAAGGAGATTATGGGAGATGAGCATGTTGGTTGGAGCTCAGTCGCCCTCTCAACTCGACTCGACTCTACTCACTCAGCGTCACTCAGTCACGCCAGGCCTGTGACCAGTGTTGCCAGATTTGTCTGATCAAAACTTGCCCAAAAGGTTCTCAAAAACCACCAAAAAGCGCTAAATTCCGCCCAATTTCAACAAATTGCATTGGTTTCTATGGGCACAAAACGACTTTAAAAAGAAAACGCCAAATGGATTTTTTTTTCCCCCGTTTTTACCCACATACAGCCATCCCAAGTAGCCCAATTGGGTGGGCAACCGCCCAATCTGGCAACACTGCCCGTGACACTCACTCGTACCACACAACAAACATCTCATCAATGTTTAATCTACTGGTTTGATTCTGTAATGACGCACACACACATGCATGTGATGACTACATTTTTTATATCTAGATAAGAAAATCCAGGAAGCAGAGTTCCGTACGTTTATAATACAGTGTAGGTACAAAAAGATCAAGTCAATGTGAAAAGGAAATAATGAATTCCCACACACTGGTTTTCACCCCAAAGCACCACTTTGTCAGATGAGCATCTGTTGCACCTGACAAAGAATCCTTACTATAGTAGTTGATATGTTTGAGTTAAAACACTCATGTCGCAAATGAACATGCCACGAAACACGCGCGCGCACTCACACACACACACACACACACACACACACACACACACACACACACACACACACACACACACACACACACACACACACACACACACACACAGACACACACACACACACACACACACGAGAGTATCTTTTTCTTTTTTCGCCTGTTCTATTTCTGTTCACAGCACACACTATGTATATGTGATTGTGTGAACCCTCACTTTTCTGTCACATTCCATGCAGTACAAAGATGGAAGATGGGGCATGTGGGCCACTCACTCATACCACACAGCAAACTTTCCACTATACTGTACTAGATCAGTGGTTGTCAACCTTTCTTGAACAAACACCCCCTTGACCCTTGATCTCATTATAAGGCTGTCAACGCCCCCCTTAGTATTGAAAAATGAAATAGACTAATGCCCCCCAATGGGAGCTAAGCCCCGTCCCCACTCAGCTGCTTCCTCCTCAAAGCCCCCTGGGGGGCTGCACCGCCCCCGTTGAGAAACACTACTGTTGATGTTTAATCTGCTGGTTTGATTCTGTGTGACGCACACACAAATGCGCGTGATTCCATTTTTTTATATGTAGATAAGAAAAATCAGGAAGTAGAGTCCAGTACACTTGTAATACGTAGTTGGTGTGGGGCAAAGAGATAAAGTCAATGTGAAAAATAAATAAAGAAATTCCCACGCACTTGTTTTCACCTTAAAGCACCACTTTGTCAGATGAGCATCTGTTGCACCTGACAAAAAGGACACAGCAACAACAACAAAAACACACGTGAGAGTATAGAACTATTTGTCCTTTTTCCATCTTTTCTATTTTCTGCTCACAGAACATACTGTGTATATGGTATGTGCTTGTGTGAACCCTCACTTCTCTGTCACATTCCATGCAGTACAAAGATGGAGGATGGGGCACGTGTGCCTTAAAGCTATCCACCGCAACCTGTAGCGTTCACACAGGGAAAGTGCCAATCACACCTCATAGTAAATGCACCTTCTATAGATGAGCACGGACATTTGCTGTTCACTCACCTTGCACACATTACAAATAGGCTATATAGTGCTGCATGCAACCCAATAGGCATAAGGCATTATGTTTTTTTGACAGTCAAAGATGGTGACAGGAAGCGAATGGGACAGAGAGACAGGGGAGGATCGGGAAATGACCCCGACCGGACTCGAACTGGGGTCCCCGTGGGTGGGCATGCAAGCCCAAATGTGGGGGGCTTAGCGCGCTATGTATTTTTTACATTTATTGTTATTTTTGCATTTGTGTTTATTTTTTGCATCCTTTTTATGTTCCTTTACACTGAGAACATTGCTGCCAAACGGCCCCATGCTCTGTCCTTTTTTGTTAACTGAACAAAGAAGGATTGATGATGATTTGCTGCATGTATTCTGTGTGTTGATTCAGGACAACATTCGAAAGTTTTATGAACTTAAACATCCTTTGATAATGATACGTGTAAGTCAGTCCAGCTTAAAGAGAAGCCACGCAGCACATTTGCCCTTCTTTTTGATAAAAGTTTGTGGTACACCTCTTCTGAAGCTGTCTCAGCCAAGCCCGTGTCCCAACCCAACTCCTAGTGGAGGGCATCAGATATGAAGCTGTAGTTCTAAGGAAATCCATGCACGCACACAAAACACACACACACGCATGTACACAGACAAGCAAGCACGCCCGGTCAAACAAACACAAACACACACACACACACACTCTCACACACACACACACACACACACACACACACACACACACACACACACACACACACACACACACACACACACACACACACACACACACACACACACACACACACCTTGGCTTTTCTTGGCTTTTACTTCCTGCAGACGTTCTGCAGTGTCCCTAGCGGTTTCTCTTACAGGAAGTAATTCGCTGGTGTTGGCCGAGGGCCGTTGGCCGTCTCGATATCTGTTTGTGTGTATCCATGTTTTGACCTGCCTGACCGGCCTGTGTCGTTCCTGACAGTTTGACACGTTTGTGTTTGGTTTTGTCCGAGTGTGTGCATGCACACACAGACACACGCACACGCACGCACACACACACACGCACGCGCACACACACACACACACACACACACACACACACACACACACACACACACACACACACACACACACACACACACACACACACACACACACACACACACACATGCACGCGCACACACACACACACACACACACACGCACACACATGCATACACATACTTACGCCATTTCCACTTCATCCTTCCCACTGTCACCAGATGATTAGAGATGTGGACAGGGGGGATTAGTGTTATTTCCTTTATGCTGCTGCATAATCTTACCTTTGTCTGTGTGTGCCTGTGTGCGTGTTTTTGTGTGTGTGCGTGTGTGTGTGTGTGTGTGTGTGTGTGTGTGTGTGTGTGTGTGTGTGTGTGTGTGTGTGTGTGTGTGTGTGTGTGTGTGTGTGTGTGTGTGTGTGTGTGTGTGTGTGAATGTATGTCGTATGTCTGTGTGTGTGTGCACATGCATGTATATGTGTGTGCGCGCATCTGTGCGTGTGTGTGCGCGTCTGTGTGTGTGCGTGTGCATTCGTGTGTCTGTGCCTGTGTTTGTGTGTGTCAACAGGTCACCATACTGTGTACGTTGGCATTCACGTGCCCAAGAGCTATCGCCGGCGGCGACGTCACCGGAGGCGGTCCAATCACAAGGAGAAGCGGGAGCGAACGACAGACGGCGACAAATCAGACGCAGAGAATGTAGACGAGACTCCCTCCCATGCAAAACCACTCAGTGAGTTCTGATCATAATTTAACTACAGTTTAATGTCTAGAAATGTATACAAAGTATAGCCTGATTATCATAGACTCTCAAATCTCTTCAAGACTTGGTCTGACCAAGAGCATACCAATGATCTTTTCCCAAACGGCGTGGTTGACCCATCTCATCTCCCTTGTTTTGCTACTAGTTGTTTGCTTCCCGACAAAGTGGGGGGAGTTCCTAATTTTTTGCGGAGCTCAGAAATGATATTTGTATTGCTCCTGGCCTGACTAGTCACTGTCTGAATGACTGTTGGGTCACTAAGAGGGCGCGGCCAGGCTATACAAAGTACATGTAGAAGAATGTACACAAAGCCACTCAGTAAGCCATCCAATAATGCAGTATATTGTGCATTAAGTTAAGTTTTACCAATGAAGTTTTCATTGCTTAGGGCCCAACCAAATCTGCCCTCTGTGTGCCCCCCACCCCCCGGCCCCATCATAGTAAATACCAGAAAAAGATTAATGCAAGAGGGCCCCATGTCTGTTTTTTGCTTAGGGCCCTCAAAAGGGTAGACCACTGTTGATAAAGTACAAGTGAAAGTAAATTCATGCTGCCTGTAAGTACATCATTTGTACATGATATTACATAGTTATTAAATCAATTATTGCATTTATCTTGATGGGTACATAATGAAGGTTTTTACTTTACTTTACTTTGTTTTAAAAAATATATTTTTAGGGGCTTTTATGCCTTTATTTGATAGGACAGTCTGAGATGGTGACAGGAAGCAAGTGGGATAGAGTGACGGGGTGGGATCGGGAAATGACCCCGGCCGGACTTGAACCGGGGTCCCCGTGGGCATGCAAGCCCAAATGTGGGGGGGCTTAGCACGCTGCGCCACAGCGCCCCCCTGGTTTTTACTTTACTTTCACCTGTACTTCTACTTCCACTTTCTACACCTGCGACAATGTCATACCTGAATGGTCAGGAGTCAGGTGCACGCGTTGGTTGGTATGGTATATTATTTTAACATTGTTGAAGCGTTGTGACCTTATGTGTCCAGCGTTTCTGTTTTAATGTTCCCCGGCTTCCTCGAAAAGACTGGCGTACTGTATGTGTGTATGGAAATGTTCTCAAAGTTACCTTGAAACACTGGACACGGGATTTGGTCAATGGCCCCATTGTGTGCTCAGTGAAGAGGTGGTTTCTTGTTATCATGGCTGTTTCAGTTTGGTTACTTAGTTACCTTTATGTTAGTGGAGCTCCCTGTGTGTTAAATTGTAGTGGGGGTAAGAGTGTGAGTGTGTGTGTGTGTGTGTGTGAGAGAGAGAGAGAGAGAGAGAGAGAGAGAGAGAGAGAGAGAGAGAGAGAGAGAGAGAGAGAGAGAGAGAGAGAGAGAGAGAGAGAGAGAGAGAGAGAGAGAGAGAGAGAGAGAGAATGTATGAGAGAGGGAGAAAGTGTATGCATGAGAGTATGTGTGCCCCCGTGACAATTGAAGATTGATTGTCTAGGTTGGGAAAGGTGAAGTCCTTTCTCACCCTGTTTGGCGCTGTGTTGCCAAATGCACACAGCCTCTCCCCTGGTCGGAGGTGTGACTTTTTACTGTTGATTCACACTGGGGATATCCAAGGTGTGTGGCCTGCCAAAGGCCCTGGGATGTCATAGATCACTGTTGCAGTTGGGCACGAGAGGGCCCAGACAGTTATGATGGTGGTGGTGGTGGTGGGGTACACAGTAAGGAGAGAGAAAAGGAGTCGCACACAGGAGCTGAATTCTGATTAGTGAAACTGTATTGAAAGCCAAAAATAAAGAGAAAACAAAAGCACAAGTGGGTTACAAACGTTTTGGGTCTAGCCTATAATCAGTGTTCCCAAATTCAAATTCATAGGGGTACACAGTGAATTCACTCAGTGAGTTGAATTTAACACACTTCCAGTTGGTTCTTCTCTCCAAGTGTTGAATTATCATTGTCTTGGTGGTGCTGGGTAGGTACAGGAAAGAGAGGAGCTCAGAAACATTTCCCTGTGAACTGAGTGGCACTGACCACAAGCTCTGCAAACAGGCAGCCCCTCTGTTCACGTCCACTCACCAACAGAGAACCATTCACACGTGACTTGCCATAGCGCTGATAAATTATTAAACACACAAACAACATGTCACCTTTACACTAACTCTGTGATGAATGGATGGAAGTGAAATAACACGAACGGATAAATCAAAATGTAGACACATGCAGCTAACACTGAATGTTAATCATTCATATTTTAGTAGTCAATGAATGCCATCAGGCTTTTCACCGTGACGACAATCAAGTTCTATTTTTAAGCAAAGCAGGTTCTACAACCAGTTTCAGGGAGAATAGAGTGGCACGTATGAGACATGCCTGCAATCAATCCAAATCCAATCCAAATTGGCTCCAATTGGCTTCGTTTATGCCTGTGCCACAGTCTGCAGCTTTATATCTGCTTTGAATCAATTAAGTCAAAGGTGTCTGATGAAGAACTAAATTCAAACGAACAATTGGCCACAAGAATTGAGAATGAGCATCAGGCATTCTGTAGCGTCATCTGTCGTAAGTCAGTATCCCGCTTATTGGCTTGATATGTGTGACTGTGACTTGAGTGTATTTCTAGAGGCCCCAGATAAGAACCTGGTCCAAGAATAGGCCTCAGGATTCCCACCCATGACTCAAGCGGTCTTAAAGCTGACTTACCTGCAGCAGGAGTTACCAGGAGCCACCGGGGGGGTATGGGCGAGATGGCAAGTTTAGTCACGTCTTCCTGCTAAGTCTTTGCCTGGCAAGCGGCACCATAACATTAAAAGTATATATATAGTCAGACACCATCCGTTGGCAAAGCTGTGGAACCCCAGTCAGATCTCACGCAGAACCAATGTCTTTCAGCTGAGTGCAGGCTCAAAACGCAAAGCTCATGTGAGACGAGGAAGAAACACACACTGATGAGCTCCCATTTAAACTGTGGAACTTACATTTTTCAAAACAAATTGTTTAACTGCACGTTATAATCAGCATAGCTGTGTTGTGTCCATTCTAAGCTTTCCCAAATGACTCAATACACTGATTCACACACAGAGAAAAACTTGTTACACAGAAAGAGTGATTGTGATTGGATGACATATTGTGTGTCCTTTTAGATTTTCCTCTATGGTGCAGTGCTAGACAAACTCGCCAGGCAAAAATACTTCCTGCCTAAGTACCCCATGAAGATAACCATTTGGTGCGTGGTTTCCGACCATGTACAGGCCATTTAGTCAACAGGCTACAATACCTCTCTCGCGGAACAGGTTCTTAATAGTAAGGTTTAGAGGCACAGTCAGGCCAGTGGATGGACCAGACATGGCATCGAAAGCCGTCACTGGCAAGCCAAGTCTGCTATCCTGCCCTGGCCTCCTCTGCTGTCCTGTCGTCATCCGCACCACTCTCCCATGTTATCCCTATGCTAATCTAATCACTGATGTCCTCCCATTACCCTGTAGCATTTTTCCTTGTTTGCACAAAACAGTGGGTGCTTTGCACAAAACAAGTTGTGCACACATTTTTACACAACCAAGTAAACATTATGCATGGATGCATGTGTGAATGCCATGCCGTGATGGGCGAGAGGACAGTTCGCCAGTAGACGACGTGATTGGGTAACAGACTGGGGACCGCAGCCAGGTGTTATTTTGGCTTTGGTCTGTCTGTCTACCTCCACACGGCCATGTCTGCTCACCTTCTGACTGCTGTCCTATTATCCCAGCGTCACCTCTTCGCGTAGTAGCTCGCGGCGGTTGCGTATTGTTCTTAAACACATAACCTACACACCGTAACCTACATAGAAGGTCTTTCATTGTCACTGCACACAAGTCACTGCCACCTCCGGTCACAACTCTTGCACTCTTGCCCTGCCCTGGGCTTACCTCTACGTGTTTGCTATACAAAGGTAAAGGGTACTAAACTATAGAGCTATAGAAACTGAGAAACATTTAACTCAGCTGACAGTTGCACATACTAGTTACACTTGTTGCACTTGTTGCACCTTTTGAAATCACCTGTTGTACTCACGAATCTGAATCTGAAATGGACACCTCTCTTGCTTCACAGCAGGGATAGGTGTATATTTCAGTGACAATAAAAATACGTAGAAAGGAACATCAATGTGGAAAGACTGGAAATTAAACAGCTCAGGAACAATGCTGACCTCTGTTGAAGAGGCATTGTTTAGCATTGTGTAAAGCGAGGCGCGAAATGATTACGGGTTAACAACGGACACAGAATGGCATTCCTGTACGTACACAAACACACTCGTTCCTGCTTGTTTTGCCCTCGGGCGGCATTCTCTTAATCCTGTTTATTTTCTCAGATGGTGTGAAGTTCCCCACTTGAACATGTGTGTAAGAGAAACACAGATAAGGTTGTTGTTGATAGCACACCACTTGGAACCTTGGGATGAACCTGATGAGTT
>NC_085867.1:39711482-39718982 GCF_034702125.1 Engraulis encrasicolus
CAGGAAATGAGTTGAGAGAGAGAGACGGGGAAGGATTGGCAAATGACCCGGGCTAGAATCGAACCCAGGTCGCCGGCGTAGTAACCCAGTGCCCAACCATTAGGCCACGGCAGGGCCTTAGCCCTCATCTCCTATGTATGTATTGGCAGACCAGCTGTGTGTAAGCCGTGTTGGCAGTAAAGAGAAAAGAACTCCGTTTGTCTCCCTCCATTTGCTGGCCCGTATTTGCAACATGGAAAATCATGTTTATGTTTTCGCTTTCCCTAGCGTCGACACTTGTCGCCGTACCTAGTGGTGAATGATGTTTAACACGCACGCACGAATGCACGCGCGCGCGCACGCACACACGCACGCACGCACGCACGCACGCACGCACGCACACACACACACACACACACACACACACACACACACACACACACACACACACACACACACACACACACACACACACACACACACACACACACACACACACACACACACACACACACACACAAATGGGCACGCAGTTACATAAACATTAACAGTGTGTGTTCATGTTCACAGAGGCATGTAGGTAGACACACACACACACACACACACACACACACACACACACACACACACACACACACACACACACCCTCATGGGCCCACTGTTACAGGGCAGGCACATATGTCATGTCAATGTCATGCCAAATGCATATGTAAAGACACTCTCCTACAGAAACTTCACACTCACCTTCCGCATTCTTGTCTTCCATTGTGTGTGTGCGTGTGTGCGTGTGCGTGTGTGTGTGTGTGTGTGCGTGTGTGCGTGTGCGTGCGTGCGTGTGTATCCCCCCTCCCCAGGTGGATAAAGTTTGAGGAGAAGGTGGAGAAGGGGGGCGAGCGGTGGAGTAAGCCCCACGTGGCCACGCTGTCGCTGCACAGCCTGTTTGAGTTGAAGACCTGCATAGAGAAAGGCACCATCATGCTGGACCTGGAGGCAGGCTCCCTGCAGCAGGTGGTCGGTAAGATCAAGATGTCACGGCTCTTCTTTTGGTCGGGATAAAAAATGGAAATGGTCAGCAGGATTTTTCTGCTCCCAAATTTGTTTTTAACGGTTTTGGAACATCTGACGTCTGATGTGGTTGAAGCAGACTTGTATCATTTTTTATCCTGTTTGGTTGTCTTGCTCCCAGGTCAATGCAGATTTGTTGGCTTTAACTTCCTCCTTTTTTCTGATCATTTTTTACTGACACAAATTATGGCCAGTTGACTTTGCTAGTTCAGCACCCATTTGGAAGGGAAGTGTGTGCTTTCTTTGTTTAACATTCAACATGTGCATCCCATTTGCTTGTAGTACATTTACAAGATCAAGATCAATGCTCCATCCATGTATACGTTCACATATTGAGTTTTTTTTGTCTTAATGTTCTCAACAATATCACACATATAAATGGACAAGATATGTAGCGAATAAGGTTTGAACTCATACCCACACTGATCCTTAGGGTCACTAACTGCACAAGCAACCTCCTGCACGTTGTCCTTAGTTGCAGTATTACATTGTTTCGGTCTACTGACAAAGTTGATTATGGTCAGTAGGCTGAAACGTTGCAAATAAGGCAACTTCAAATTAAGACTTTTATAAAGACGGCTTTTTAAAAAGAAGTGTCAAGTGCAAGAGTCTCCAAAGAAAAAATCGGCAAAGAATTCCAGGTAGTAGGTAAACTGAACTCGCCCATTCAAAACTGGGTCAGTGTCAGACGTGTCAACATTGAAATCAGCTGAATCTGTTGATGATAACATGCTGCAGGTAGCACTCAAGAAGACAGATCCACTACTTATCAGTGAAGTAAACAGTGCTAGAGGGAAAAAAATATGCCAGAGTGCCTTCTTCATATGGTTGGCAAGGATGAATTATTACAAGGGCCTACCAGGCCCAGGCCCCGTGGCCCAAGAGTCAAGGGGCCCCTGATGGATAAGCCTCTATATTTCCTTTTTCATATTGCTTTAAAATCACACTTTTAACAAGTGTATTTTCACTTTTTCTCGTAAGACATACCCCCAAACCCCCAACAACATAGGCTCTCTAACATCTGGCCGGAAACCCTGAATGTTTTTGTAAATGACCAACAAAGGGGCCTGTCTTGTCTTCTGGCCCAGGGGCCCATGGAATCATTATCCCTCCCTGGAGGTTGGCCATGAGCAGAGATTTTCTCCAAACAGGGTCCCATCTTCCTGGATAGTAAGCAGGCCCTTTTTACAGAGACAGAGCCTCTCGGAGATGTCAGTTCGCGGATCAGCTGAATCAGCTGATTGTAAGGACAACTCTCATAGATCAGCTATCAAGTGGTATCATTTCAAATGACCAGGGTCTTGTTCAGACCATACAATGACTACGTTGTCCACAAGTCAGGAGAAAGATTCATATCAAAACATGTGTTAAGGTTTTCTTTGTATAACTGCAACACAACACCATTTACTTTATTCTTGTGGTGCCTTATGTGACTGAAAAGCACTTCATGAATTCAAGTTAATTGTTTGTTGGTATGTTTGATTAATTTAGTAATTCTTTTCTTTCCCAACACTTCCAGAGATGATCACCGACAGTCAGATCGAGAGTGGTCAGTTGAAAGCCGACCTGAAGGAGAAGGTCGTTTTCACGTTACTACGGAAACACCGGCACCAGACCAAGAAGTCCAACCTGCGCTCACTGGCTGACATTGGTAAAACAGTGTCCAGTGCAAGTAGGCTGTTTTCCAACCAGGAGAACGGTAATGCAAATGCCAGTTTGGTGCAGTCTTCTTCTTCTTCTCAGTGTTCGTTTTTCTCCAATCCTATCCTGCATAGTCTCCTTTTTTTCCTTTTCCTCCGTGGGCCCTTTTTTTCCAAGCCCTTTGGCTACACATTCTGTCCCTTCTCTCCATTTTCCACCACAGCAAATCTGGCTTTGTGCTCTTACAAATCTGTCATATGAGGGATTGTCTAATCCCCCCTTTTTTGCATATTCCACAAAATTCTTACTGAATTGAGTAAAGAAATATACAAACATGCTCTCTGCTCCCATCTCCTCTATGTAGCTACAGTAGTTTGTGCTTGTCTTAGAACAGCACGTCCAGAGCCGTAGTAGTAGTTTAGACAACTTAGTTTATGAAGCCTCTGTACTGTGTTTGATAACAGTGACTCACTCGACTAATACCTTACCGGGCGATAATGGAGTCCGTTAATCTGTTTGCTAACTTTCTCCTGTTGCTATTTGCCAATGTCTGATCTCAGCATAGAGCATTTAAGTATGTTTTAATGACTTTATTAATAACTCTGCTGGCTTACTTTTCCATGAGTTCATACAAGAGACCAAAACTGTTTTTGCACTTACATGAAATTGTAACTTTTGAAGCATGTTGTAATGTTTGAATATTTCATGGTTTTACACTATTTAATGTACACTAAAACTTTGAGAATAGTTGTCGCTTATGATTGTTAACTAGCTATGGGACTACCGGTATGTGTGTTTTCCTCACTTACAACTGACTAAAGAAAATGTGGCTTGACAAAATCTACCTGAAAAGAAGTCTCTAGGCTGAAATGTAATGTCATTTGTTTTGCGTATTAAACATTTACACCATTCAAGCAAGTACGTGTGCCGTAACCAGAGCTGGACTGGGACCGAAAAAGGCCAGGGCATTTTATGTATGGCTACATCTAAATTGTGGGCCAGTCTATAAGATAATACAAAAACCCCTATTGGTCATATAATATATATAAATATTGGTCACTGAGGACTCTGATCTGCCCATCAGAAAAATGCCCTGTATGCCAGATTACCAGCCCAGGCCTGGTGGTCATAACCTCTATTTAACTTCACTAACATGTAATATGAAACTAAACAACTCAGAGCCGTAGATAGAAAAGAGTTACTGCATTGCCATAGGGTCCAGTGGACCTTCCGCTGACAAAAATGGTTTCAAAACTGACCGTATATGGTCAAATATCACTGATCTCGTGGTCCCATTCAGTTTTGCACAGCCTTCACAGATTCCTGATGTAGCATTCGTTTCCATAGAGTATCATTGAGTATCAACGATTGATAAAACAACCGGTTTTGCGCATTTCAAAGCACAGAATTTCAAGGAACTGTATAATTACTTGACCTAAAATGGTAACTTGTGTCAGGACAAGAGCAACACGACCAAATTTGTAGAATTAGTACACGTAACCTAGCCATGCCAACACAAACGTCAGAGATGGGTTTAGCTGGAACCTCCGCGGCTAGTGGAGCTAGCTTGGACCAGAGTTAAGAGCATAATGTAACACTGTTCTATCTACGACTCTGAAACAACTCCATTAGGACTGTCTGACTTTGTTTCAATTTCCACTCTGTGCTCTGCTCTGAACTCTGTGTGCTCTCTGCAACACTGTCACAAACTTTCTTCAATCTCTCCTGTACCTCTCCCTCCCTCCTTCCCTCACTCCCACACTTTCTCTTTTCCTCTCTCTCATTCCCTCTCCCTCCCTTTTCTTGTCCTGTCCTCCTCCTTGTTCTTGTCCTCTCTTGCTCTTCCCTGGATGTCTTGCTCTTCTCTTCCGGACTGACTAACATCTGCATGGTGTGTGGGCTGATGGCTGGGTCTTCCCGCTCTAAAGCACGTAGTCCCCACGAACCGCCCGTGCCTTGTATTCTCGAATCAGAGCAGAACACGCCCATGAACATGTCGCGGAGCAACAGTATGAGCCTGCTCAGTAAGTCGAGACGTCCAGGTGATCTCTGTGGTAGGCCTACACTGTAAAAATGTGAAGGTTCATCAAAGAACCCTCATCTGGTTCGTGCATGGGGGAACCCAAAGGCTCCCTGAGGAACACAATGAACCCTTAGGGGTTCTTCCACCTTGGCAATAGAAGGGTCCCTCGGAGAAACTTTTTGGGGGTTCTTCAATTTGCCAGCGTGGAGAAACTCCTAAAGGTTCTCTGTGGAACCTTACTAATAGGACCTCTTCCTATCATCAGAGAACATTTGGGGGTTCCCCCCATAGTGGCAACTGAGGATTCTTGAAGGAACTTTGCACATTTTTTTTTTACAGTGTACAGTAGCGTAGGTGTAGACTGTACGTAGATAAGTCGAATATAGGAGCTCATTTCATTCCATAGTGTACTGTAAATTGTGGGCTTTAGTCAAGTTAAATTTCTGGTGTTTTTAAGAGTGATGAACAAACATTTTGTGGGTGAAATAAAAATGGGGAACTACTAAATCCTTAATAGCTGCTCACAAAGACACACTATTCTTTTACTTTTGCGCCTGTCCTCAGTGTGCAGAGTGACATGTACACGTCATGGGTCAATTTTACCTCTGCTAGAGTATATTCGGTCCCAGAGTACTGATGGAGTGTGGTGCCGGGCCATAGATATGCATTATGAGGGATGAGGAGCACAGTTTTGTTTTCACATTTGTCAATTAAACACATGTGTTTTTAAAGATAAACACATTTCTGACAGAAGGCTGACAATAAAAGAGTTTGTAGAACACTATGGCTGCATCAAACTGTCATTTAAGTAATAGTCCCTGATGCCCAGAAGAAACAGACTGGAAGAGTAAAAATAAAGCTGTATAAAAAACAAGTAATAACCGGTATCAAGTTCTATTTCTAATTAGTACGTTTTACTGGGTAATAATATCAGACTTTAAAGACATTCCTCTGAGATTAGATAGCAGCGGTAACTGATGAGCTTGGCAGTTATTCTCTTTGATGAAGATGACCTTCAAGTGCGAGACGCGGCGATCTTTAATGTGATTCTGCGAAACCCTTTCATCATGTCATCTTCTCTCTCCCCTGACTCTGCTAGATCCTTTGCCATCTCCGTGTCAGCCATCTTGAAATTCCTTTCTAAATCTGCCCCCCTTTTTTAACGACTCTCCAAATCCTGCTCACAGTGTTCTTTCCAAATTTCACTTATCCCTTCGGATACCTTCATATTGTTTCGGGGGGATAATCTCATTTTCTGCTCTTCTCTGTTTCTGGCTGGATTTTGGGACTTTTTTTGGGACGTTATGTTCTCCATTTTAAATACTGGTGTAAATACTGAAATAAGATGTTCTGTTGCTAAGATAGATTGTGGCATTTGTTGATGAGTTTTGTTGATGTGTTAACAGGTAGCCCCGCAACTCCACACCGCAACCTCACATCAGGCAGTCTAAACGACCTCTCAGACAAGCCAGAGAAAGACCAGGTGAGACTGATACCTCTCTGTTTCTCTGTATCTCTGTGTCTCTGTCCCTGTCCCTGTCTCTCGCTGCAACATGATCTCAAAAAATTCCGTGCTCCTGGACACGGATGTTAAGGGCACAAAATCCGTGTCCAGGAGCACGGATTTTGCCAAAATTCCGTGCTCCTGGACACGGAATTGTTTTCCGTGCTCCTGGACACGGAATTGTTTTCCGTTATGTACACAGAGAAGTGCTCTCTCATTAGGCTACTGCCACAGCTCTATGTTTCCACAGTCTTGTGTTTTCTCAGGATTTTTCTAATTTCAAATATTTTTTCTAAAAAAAAACCTTTCCTACTGACAGGTTAGGGTTAGGGATTGTTTTGGTCTGGGCACAGCTAGTTTTCTTTCATTCATTATATGAATTTGATAGCCTAGCAACCAACTGGAAAAGGTATTTCTCAAAAATATGTCTTTAATGACAGGTTAAGGTTAGGGAATGTTTTGGTCAGGGCACAACTTAAATTGCTATAGCATTATTTTGTTTAGGATTAGCATTTGGTATGTATTTTCTAATGATAGAGTTACACAGTGCTGTGGTAATATCCTATAAAAAGCACTTCCGTGTGCCCATCACGGAAAACAATTCTGTGTCCAGGAGCACGGAAAACAATTCCGTGTCCAGGAGCACGGAATTTTGGCAAAATCCGTGCTCCTGGACACAGATTTCGTGTCCTTAACATCCGTGTCTAGGAGCACGGAACTTTTGGAGATCAGGCTGCTCTCTCTCTCTCTGCTTCTGCATCTCATCTGCAGGTGTCAGACGGCTTTATGTACATATATTGTGTGTGTGTGTATGTGTGTGCGCGCATGTGTGCGTTGGTGTGTGCGTGTAATTTTGTATGCCTGAGGGATATGTCTCTGTGTGCTTGTGTGTGTGTTTGATGTGTGTGCTGTAAGCCTCTCAATGTGAATATGGCTTTGGCCTGTGGCTGCTACTGTGTGTTCTTTAAGGGATCTTACCATCTGATTAATCTGATTAGGTGCTCTGAGGTCAAGCCTCCATGTTGCCAACATGGCCGATGGGGGAGGAGGAGAGGGGGTTAGAGTTGTTTACATTTTACATGTGGGCTTTGAGCTACTGCAGTTTTGGAAGCAGGGCCTGGATTGTTTGGGGCGGGGGTTGGGTATGCTGTATGAATATTATGAATAGGCCTTTATTTTTTAATGTTGGTGTAACTTAACATAGCATGAATGTTCGCACTGTACAGCTGATACAAGAACATGCAGGCTGTTCACTTCATTTTGTTTTGTCTTCAAGAGGTTAGCTCT
>NC_085867.1:39723982-39868982 GCF_034702125.1 Engraulis encrasicolus
AAACATCCTCAGACATCAACATACAGTACATATACACACACATACAGTGCCCTCCATTATTATTGGCACCCCTGGTTGAGATGTGTTTTTTAGCTTCCAATTATTATTATTTTTTTCTAAATAATATGGGACCTTAATGGAAAAAAAGAGAAAAATCCAACCTTCAATACAAGTGCATTTATTCAGTGGGGAAAAAATCCCACATAAAGAAATAATTATTTGACATCAAATAATGTGTGTCACAATTATTAGCACCCCTGTTGTTAATATTTTGTACAACCCCCTTTTGCCAACAAAACAGCACCTAATCTTCTCCTATAATGTTTCACAAGATGGGAAAAGACAGAAAGAGGGATCTTCAGCCATTCCTCTTTGCAGAATCTCTCTAAATCATCCAGAGACCTGGGTCCTCTCCTCTGTACTCTCCTCTTCAGCTCATCCCACAGGTTCTCAATGGGGTTGAGGTCTGGGGACTGAGATGGCCATGGGAGGAGCTTGATTTTGTGTCTGGTGAACCATTTCTGCGTAGATTTGGCCATATGTTTAGGGTCATTGTCTTGCTGAAAGACCCAGTGACGACCCATCTTCAGCTTTCGGGCAGAGGGCAACAGATTTTGATTTAAAATGTCCTGGTATTTCAAAGCATTCATGATGCCATGCAATCCTAACAAGCTTCCCAGGGCCTTTGGAAGCGAAACAGCCCCACAGCATCACTGACCCACCCCCATACTTCACAGTGGGTATGAGGTGCTTTTCAGCATGCGCATCTTTCGTGGCACGCCAGACCCACTTAGAGTGTTTGTTGCCAAAAAGCTCAATCTTGGTCTCATCTGACCAAAGCACACGGTCCCAGTTGAAGCCCCAATACCGCTTGGCGAACTCCAGACCTTTGCGTTCATGATTGTGGGTGAGGAAAGGTTTTCTCCGTGCATGCCTCCCAAACAGCTTGTTGGCGTGTAGACAGTGCCTGATGGTTGATTTGGAGACTTTGTGACCCCAGGATGCTACCATTTGTTGTAATTCTGTAACAGTGAGCTTTGGAGATCTTTTGATTTCTCTTACCATCCTCCTCACTGTGCGTGGTGGCAAAATAAACTTGGGTCCTCGTCCAGGCTTGTTTACCACTGTTCCAGTTGTTTTGAACTTCTTAATTATTCCTCTCACAGTGGATATGGGCAGCTGCAGCTGAGTGGCAATCTTCTTGTAGCCTCTGCCTGACCTGTGAAGGTCGACGCACATCTGCCTCACTTGTATGCTGTGTTCCTTTGTCTTTCCCATGTTTAAGAGTGGATAAGAGAAATGGCCTCGGTGTCACGTCATATTTATACCCCAGGGAAACAGGAAGTGATGAATTACTAATTAAATGTTCCTACATACTCTGGTAAACTTTGTAAACTACTGTAGAAATGACAGAAATGCTTCAATTATATTTATTTCCTGGGAATTGTTAAGGGTGCCAATAATTGTGGAACAGGTGATTTAATGAAAAATAATTATTTTTTAGTCAGGGATTTTTTTATTTTCCTACAATTCATTTGAGTTGAAGGCTACATTTTCCTAAAATTTTCAGTGTGACAGTATTCTTCTGCAATTAACACTGAATTTATTTTAAGGCTTTTAACACATCTCAACCAGGGGTGCCAATAATTATGGAGGGCACTGTACATGTACGGCCGCATAGAACATTGGTGATGCTGATGGGATACCATCAATACAGTTAAGTTCAATCGAATAAAATAGAATGCCATACATTTGAAATAACACTCCCCCTCTCCACATACCCACAGGTGTTCCATGACGTGGCCTACAAGGCTAAGGACCGGCAGGACCTTCTGGCCGGCATTGAGGAGTTCCTTGACGAGGTCATCGTGCTGCCCCCTGGAGAGTGGGACCCCGACATCAGGATAGAGCCGCCCAAATCAGTGCCCTCCGCCGACAAACGGTAACCATGGCAATGCCCACCCAGCAACTATCATCCAGGGCAATAAAAATAAATACATTTGCGCTTATGGTGTTTGAGTTATACTGTTGACGATTGCTACAGATCTTTCCAGCACAAAGTTAAGCAAAAGTAACTCAATAATGTTTCTCAGGACAGTGTTAGACAACCATCTTTTTTTACAGTCTGTGTCTGGTTTTTGGCGGGTTTAAGCACTGGGCAAAATCTCTTAACTCATCTTACGGTACTGAAAATGTGGTTTCCAAATACCAAAAATTGCTCTAAGGATGCACTGGATCGTCATAGTTTATTGATCATAGATTGTTTCAGATTCAGACCTTTTGACTTCCTTTCCTCTCAGGAAAAACATCATTGCAGGAGGAGGAGAAGGTGTCCAGATGAATGGAGACACGCCGCACGATGGAGGTGGAGGAGGAGGGGGAGGACACCATGTGGGAGAGGAGCTGGTGCGGACGGGAAGGTATGACAAGCCCTCCAGTGGCAGAACCAGAGATTCTAGGAGTATTATTGCCTCATCCAGTCTCAATGGTGGAACAGTTGTATTCAGGGCCCCAGGGCAAAATATTGACAGCAACCCCTCCTTACAGCCTGCCAAGGTCATAATGGGGCCCCCACCACCAGTACAGGAGGGCCCTGGGTTCAGAGGCACACGCCCTGCTTCAAATAAAAAAAAAACACAATTTGTATGGAATGGTGAAAAATAGCCAATTATACAAGCACAAATGGATTAGCTCATCTTCATTGTGGAAAACCGACTTTTTTTTTCATCAGTGACCGTGACGTGATATGACATAGCAATACTACCTTCAAATGAATAATCTGAGACTTTTTTAGAATGATTTATCTAAACAGATGTCTTAAAGTATTTATAAATGTCTTATTTTATCTAAGTTTAAGTATTTAATTACACCGTCTTACTAGCAACAATGCTTCCTTGTTGGTCATTCCCCCTGTGCAGGTTTTGCGGTGGCCTGATCATGGACGTGAAGAGAAAGTTGCCATTTTTCGCCAGTGACTTCTACGACGCGCTGCACATCCAGGCTCTCTCGGCCATCTTGTTCATCTACCTGGGCACGGTGACCAACGCCATCACGTTCGGAGGGCTTCTGGGGGACGCCACGGAAAACATGCAGGTGAGGGGAGGGGATCCCGATCCCACCCTAGACGTGTTCAGAAGTCACTTGTCCTGGGCCCATGTAGAGAGGCAGCCCAAATTTGGGTTTCCATTACATTGTGTATGTATTGGATGGGGGGCCCTTCAGAATACTTTGTCCCGGGCCCAGCAAAATCTGTCAGCGGCCCTTGATATGGTTCTCAGCTTTCACAATTGTGTACCTAAATAGTACGTACCATCTGTACCATCTGAATGCAAGGGCACTCTCCCATATACTGTATACCTTGCTATGTTTAGCTGTTGTTCTGTAATGACGCTATATCAAGTATATGAGTAGATGGATAATTGGAGTGAACCCTTTGACTGTGTGTATGTGCCCTATATAGCTATGTTTGTATGTATATTTAGCTGTGCAATGCTGTAGTTGGTTTGAAGGAGGTGGGATTGGCCTGTGCCTTGTGCCATAAATAGGCGAGCAGCCCCACAGCCAGATTAGCAATGAAGTGGGCGTTACTCAGCCAAACGCGTTCCCTTAGCAAGAAGGAAGATAAATCCCTCACAGGGAATCCCTGCTTCCACTGATCTCCAACCTTTTCCCTGACGAGTTCACCAATCCTCACTGAGAAAAGGAAAGCAGCGGCACAGCAGAGAGATTCACACAGTCATTACGTAGAAGCATGACAGTATTGACCCAGTGAAAACCAAGAGCATGAATAGGCAACTTATCCACAGCTTGCCCATATTGTTTAAGGATTTAATATGTACTGTATGTTGAGGTGTTTCCAAACCACTTTTCCCTCACAATCAAGAGAATTGCTTTACGCTTCTTATTCTAGAACGAGACCATATTGACCCAGTCTTGCATAGATTGTCCATATCATACTTACGTACATTAAATAATTCCAGGCAGCATGTGTGACTGGATGTTTTATGAATTACTGTCTGCAGTGTCAATTGATCCCCTGTGCAAATATACCCGTGCAGCCAGTGCAGTGGAAACACGTTATTTCACTAATTAGCTGATCTAGTGAGTGAATGGTTGACACAAATAAGCTTTCAGTTGTCTACACTTTCTCTTAAGCTTTTCGGTCGTCTACACGCTTCCAAGTGTTGATTTCTCGGCTACATATAGTATGTCTCACTAGTGGCATGCCAAGGTCTGTCCTGTTTGGCGGGCGACTACAAATCCTTCTGACAAATCCACACTGTCTTTGCCACGCACAGGAGATTACTGCTGCCGGATCCTCCGTGCCCTTGTTTCACCCAGGATAGGTAAACACAGCTGGTTAGCGGCTTGTTAATACGTGGGTTCTCAGTGTTTATCAACACGATGTTATGAGGAGGGGCAAGACACTGGCAGCCAACCACGTGAGCTAATTTTTTGACCGACAGTGGTTTCCAACAATCAAAGGTTGAGTTGTGCGCAGCTAGGTTTGCACAGTCAGGTTATAAACAAAATTTAGAACCCATGTATATTATAATTTACAGAGGGCACTGTGGCGCAGTGCACTAAGCCCCCCACATTTGGGCTTACTGTACATGCCCACGGGGACCCCGGTTCGAGTCCGGCTGGGGTCATTTCCCAACCCTACCTCATACTGTCCTATCATAATAAAGGCCAAAAAGCCCCCCAAGAAAATACTTTAATATTGTAATTTACTATATTAAGGCAAATAACCCTTGCAAATAGAAGTTCAATGAATTTACAACAATGCCAAGGAATGTACAACATTAATAAAAGCCTACATTCATTTGTGAGATGAACTGTATACACAGGGCCTCGTGGTACCAAGATGTTGAGGGTCAGTAAATATCACTCTGCTCTCACCTCCAAGAGCATTATGGCAGGTGAGGGTCTTGTACTTAATGGAAGGACTGGCTGTGGTGACCGCTTCATTATTTTGTTGATAAGTCAAGATTCACCTGTACATGTGAGAGAGATAAAGGGGGGAGAGAGAGAGAGAGAGAGAGAGAGAGAGAGAGAGAGAGAGAGAGAGAGAGAGAGAGAGAGAGAGAGAGAGAGAGAAAAGAGAAAAGAGAGAGAAAAGAGAGAGAAAGAGAACAGTTCTCTTTACTGAGCATGTGAAAGGACATACAGTAAACACTTACAGTATGCCCGTAGTCCAGTATGCCAGTATGCTCACAGTGTGTATTGTAAGCAGACAGTAACTCTATTGCAATCCCGCACGCTTGTCACAGCTGATTAATGACATGTGGAAGTAGTGACCACAGCTGCCATGCATGCCAATGTGGGTCTTTTGTCCCCTGTTGACAACGTCAGAAAGAATGTATCCCTAGAGTTCAGAGACTGTAAGTGTCGTGCTTTGTTTCCTACACAGTGCCCAAAACACTGTAGTACGTATTGTTCTTTTCCCTGTGATAAAACCATTTGTAGGACCACATTTTGTGTCATTTTATGAGCCAGCCTACGTAATTTTCATGTGCATGTGTTAGGCCTACCCAGCAACACTCTCCCCTGTCCTCACAGCAGGAACTGCTGATCCTGATAAGTTTGCAGGCAGTGCAGTCTGTCCTGTGGTGTGGTGGTTTGGAGGAAGGAAGTGTCTTTGTCTGGTCTTTGCCCTCAAATTATTTGTCAAATAGGAAGCCATCTTTCCTATCCCTATCATGACATCCCATATCATTGCTGTCTTAAAAAAATGTCTGTGGGTTTGATTTATTTTTGAGGTTTGTGAGCAGCACTTTGATGGACGCCCTCTTCATGTCATTTGATGGCATTCAAGTTATTTTCATATACAGTATGTAAGAGGAAGTCTTGTTGTCCCCCAGAGGGTGTATTTTTTGGAGAGTTTTTTGGGCACGGCTTTGGCGGCCTTTGCAGAGTCAGTTATTTCATCATAAGAAGCCATCTTGTTGCCTCCTACAGCGAGTGATGGAGAGTTAGTTAGTTAGTTAGTTAGTTAGTTAGTTAGTTAGTTAGTTAGTTAGTTAGTTAGTTAGTTAGTTACCGTAGTTAGAAACTTTATTGTCCCCTATGGGGAATTATTTGTCAGCAAGTGAGGTAAACATCAGGCAAGTTTGCAAGGTGCCCTTTTCATACCATGTGATTGAGCCTATCCACAGTGTGTTTGTTTTTTCTTCTTATTATTATATTGATAGTAGTAATAATTAAGCCTAGTAATAATTAAGCATTTTCTTTCTTCCACAGGGTGTGTTGGAGAGTTTTTTGGGCACAGCGTTGTCGGGTGGCCTTTTCTGCCTGCTGGCTGGCCAGCCTCTCACCATCCTCAGCAGTACGGGGCCCGTGCTCGTCTTTGAGAGACTGCTCTTCAACTTCAGCAAGTAAGCGGAACACCTGGGCTATTCCAGGAACATGGTGAAGTGATAAACATGGCTAGGTTGGCCTACAGGAAGGGGTAAATCTGGGAAAAGTTTCACCACAGGTGCCATTTGATTTAGAAAATGAGGACTCCAGGCTCTTCTATTAGATTATTTACCTCTACCTCAAGGTTAACTCAACCTGGTTTACTACTGAGCCATTTTCTTAGAACACTCCCCTGATTTGACAATGACACATGCTGTACTGTATACCACTGTACTGTGTTGTACTCTCTTATACAGTACATAGTTTGTAGTTGAAGTTTTCAATGAGGTGCCAACATAGAAAACATTTGGGATTTCAATTTTACCTCCTATATTTATTTAATTTATGCAGTTTATACCATTGATACAGTACTGTATCGCCAGAGATGTATAAAAACTGTAAACAAACAATGACCAAATACTGTTGGTGCCTTCACATCTATCGAAGTATAACACCTGCATAGGCATAAACATACCAATATCGTCTTCACTTCTTTTGGTCTACAGTTATCGTTGCTTATCAGGTGCTCACATTTAAAAACACCCGATCGCTGATGGCATGCTGTCAATTTGAGCACTGCACAAATGTGAACAAACACATTCGCTGTCATTTAAAACAGTGTCGACTTAGGTGACGCCAACTACGACCAAAACATTGCAATTCACCCATGGCACCATCCATATTGCATGAAGGTAGATTACCCCCTACGACCTTCCACAAGAGTCGAGTTACAGAGGAAGACACAGTTAGTGGACTCTACCAACACCTCAGTCTGTAGAGTGTAGGCTGGAGCTACACTGGATGCGTTACATTATGTTAAGTCAAGTTGTTAAAAAAAATACACAGAACATTGAAAAGAAGAAAAGCTTGTTTTTATGATTGTTATATGATTATATGAGTATAGTCAAAGTTAATTATTACAGCAGCTAAGTCTTTGACTTAATGCATCCAGTGTTGGGTACATATTAGTGTGGAACCGCAGAGTTCTACCAGAACATTTTTGCCATTGTGAAATAATTTTCGTAAACACAACAACAAGAAGGCACAAGAAAAACAAGAACATATTTTGTCAAAAATATCTTTGTATTGTATTACGGAGATGTTCCCAAAGCACAAGCTGTTCTCATGGCGGTTGGCTGAAGACACCATGCCAAGCCTGATTGTCTGTTCATTTCCACTTGTTCCCATTGTTGGTTTCCTGTGCAGGACCTTGCCTCTTTCAGCATGTTTGTCCTTTCACTGCGTAGGCTAAAGTGACCTAGACTCTGCCAAAAGCTGGTTCGGCTGAATGATTAAATGCTGAAACAGTACTTCACTAATGATTTAAAAGCAAGCCATGTTATATACCTTATGATAAAAGGTTTATAGGTGATACGTTTATGTGTTTATAGCTGACAAATTACAAATGATAGGTTCTGGAACCAGCTTTTCCTCCTTTTAATATATTTTCCATTTCCACTCAAATCTTCTTTTACCCTTCTGTCCGTGCGACTCCACTGGCCACTGTTTTTTTTTCTTGTTCTCCTCTTGTCTCTCTCTTCTCTTGTTCTTCTCTCTCCCCCTGTGTTAGGTCAGGTTGCTCTAGTGTTACTCCATGTCTGTTATGTTCCATTATGAATAATTGAGCCTGATTTCATTTCGATGTCTGGATGAGACACGAGGCCACAGGCCACAGCCAGGGGCCCCCTTTCTTTCTTTCTTTCTTTCTTTCTTTCTTTCTCTCTTTCTTTCTTTCTTTCTTTCTTTCTTTTGTTCTTTCTTTCGCTCTTTCGTTCTCCTCTTGTTTCCACCACCCTGCCCTCAGAGCCAAAGAACAGACACATGCCTGCAAGTTAATCCAACAACAGGCTTACATCTGTATTAATAACGTTGCCTAATGTGAAGTTATTCAGCCATGCATGCAGGTGCATCACGTCATGGACTCCATTTTGTATAGCTGTTGCTTTCAAGTGTAAAAGAGTTTAATGAAGAATTACGCTGAATCCCATTTGTCACTCGCACATCACTTCTGACTAGAACTTCCTTCCTGAACTCATGTTTTTTTAGTTCATGTTTTTAGCTTCATGGTGCAAAAAAAAGAAATAATCGGAATCCTCTCCCCCCCTCCATGGTCCCCTCAGAGAGAACAGCTTTGACTATCTGGAATTCCGGCTGTGGATCGGCCTGTGGTCGGCGTTCCTGACGCTGATCCTGGTGGCCACGGACGCCAGTTTCCTGGTGCAGTACTTCACACGCTTCACGGAGGAGGGCTTCTCCGCCCTCATCAGCTTCATCTTCATCTACGACGCCTTCAAGAAGATGCTGAAGCTGGCGCACCACCACCACATCAACGCCGACTACAACATGGATCTGGTCACACAGTACTACTGCCACTGCATGCCCCCGGAACCGGAAGGTGAGTAGTAGCTGAGTCTGGGATTTTTGTTGTTTTTTAACATCAATTGAAATGACATGTGCACTATTTTGAACATTTTGCCCCTTTTCTAAAATGTTTGCAGTATAGTACAACGGCGCATTGCACTCACCAATTTGTTGATATTTGGCTCATTTGGATTTTGTCATCTATGTTGTCTATGGGCATATCTGTTTCTAAAACCACTCCAAATATTATTTTTCAATGGGCATATCTGTATCTAAAACCACTCCAAATATTCGTTTTCAAGAATGTGCAGCTCACCAACTTTTAGTAGTGTTCACTGGTGTTCCATAACAAGTTTTGTAGCGAAAATGGCTTCTGTCATGATATCTGAAGTGATTTATTTAATGTTTTGTAAATATTAAATAAACGTACATTTTTACGTTCACAAAAATAAAAACTAATAGAAGCTACATTTTGCTTTCAAACTTGTTAGAGAATGCTACCCCTAACCACTTGGTGGGATGCATGCTTTGGAGAACAAATGTTTGGGTGGTTTTAAGAAAAGATATGGGCATGTCCATAGACGGCCATTCTAAAGCCAGTTGAGTCAAAATACGAATACGGTATCCCAAATAACAGAGACAGCAGCAAATGTAAAACAAAAATTGGTGCGGACCAGTCTACTTTCATTCTACTTTCAGAAAAGCGGCTAAATATTCAAAACTTGACACTACTGAGTAAATGAATCATACAAAGAAAATATTTACAAACCAATATTACATGTAGGCTACATAGTTTTAAAATGTTATAATGTTCTTGACACACTATATTACCCTTGCTGACTGATTTCATTAAGTGCAGGAGGAAACCTCTAATTTCAAGAAATAGTGTCATGTCAAGTACTGTAGGCCTATGTATTCAGAGATAGTAATGTTGATACTGCTTGTGATGGTATCACCGCTTGATGGGTTTCACAGTGCGCCCATAGCAATCGATAGCCAAAGGTATACTGCTTGCTCAGCGTTGAGGTGGTGTGGTTTTGGTCTAAAAGCATTCAGTGTAGTAGACATTGTTGGCACACGTATTACAACACCAAAGCAAACATCCTGACCATTTTCCCCGCTTTGTTATTCTTTCCTACTGTTAATATTTAAGTAAACAAACCAAACGTTCTAACGTGGAAGTTTGCAAGGGGATGTGATTGTGTGATAGCTATCATTTTGCTATTTGCATTGGTATGATTCTGATATTCCTTGAAGAATTACATACGTCAATCTGAGGGGGGAAAAATCTCCTTAAACAAAACACAAGTGCTAGCAGGGAAATTTTGCAAGGAAGTGTGATTGCGGCCATTTGCTATCTGCGTACTTTGTAGATATGATTCTGCTTTTCCTTGAATCATGACAGTACATCCAGTAACCAGAGAAAAAACAATCACCTTCACAGGGAACAGCACAGTATTACAACCGGATGCCTTGGATCCCTGGTGGTCGAATAGCACTGATCAGGTGTGTAGAATGTGCATGTGTGTGTGAGTGTGTGTGTGTGTGTGTGTGTGTGTGTGTGTGTGTGTGTGTGTGTGTGTGTGTGTGTGTGTGTGTGTGTGTGTGTGTGTGTGTGTGTGTGTGTGTTTGTGTGTGTGTGTGTGTGTGTGTCCACGTGTCCACGTGCATGTCTGTATTGTTGTCTCCAGTCTCCAGTATCACCACCCTTTGTGTGTCTGCTTAAACTAACCATTGAAGTGTCTCCTGCTTGATGTCAGTGAGTCAGCGTCTTTTGTGTCTAAAAGAGAAGTTTGCCAATGCCCCCTCCCTCCCACTTCTATGCATTAACAATGCCATGCACCGTAAACAATTAAGTTAATTCAATATTTGGAGTTATTAAGAGTTATTTTAACTCTCTAAGTGTTTTTTTTACTGTGTGCGATAGCAGTAGAGTTTTACCTCTCTTTTGAAGAGAAGGTCATGGCACAATGGGCTTCATACATGTGTGGCCCGTAAAACAGGGGAGGTGGAGAGGCGCCCGAGGGACTGACATATGATACTCCCTGCTGAGGCGGGGACACTGCTGCTTCTAGTATGCAGAGGGTGGTGTGTGTGTGTGTGAGCTGAGCATACGTGCGTGCATGTGTGTGTGTGTGTATGTGTGTGTGTGTGGCGGGGCGTGCCTGTGTGTGTGTGTGTAGGCGTGTGTGTGTGGGTGGGTGGGTGTTGAGGGGCTTAGGCGGGTTTCGTTTTTGTTATCCCCCTCAACTACGGGGTGAGCTGGACTGGATAAGTTCCTTATAATTTTTATTCTCCTCATTTTTATTTAAGTTCAACATATGCAGATATTCAGCTGCGCCTTCTCTCACTCACTCACTCACTCACTCACTCACTCACTCACACACACACACACACACACACACACACACACACACACACACACACACACACACACACACACACACACACACACACACACACACACACACACACACACACACACACACACACACACACACACACACCTTGAGAGGCCATACGGGCCAAAACGTTGTTTTGTTAATAAATTGCAGCACGATGGACAAGAGTGTGCGGTATCTTCTTCTATAAAAATGACCACGTGTTGTCAAGCTGTAAGGACAACCTCCCATTCATCCCAGTTCCTAATCAGCTAGTAATCCACTATACTGTATACACAATCATTAATCACATAATATAATCCTTTAATCATCCACCTGACTCACATCTGTAGCGTAGCTTGCAGTAATCATCATCATCATCATCATCATCTGTGTGTCCCAGCTCATTTGTTTACAGTATTTCAAGGCTGCTCTGTGTTTGATTTGTACACGTGTAGGCCTAATATCCCACTTGTGGAGTATCATGACTGGGCACCGGGCAGCTGTGGCACAGTGGCTAGGGAGGTGGACTTAGGATCAGAGGGTTGCAGGTTCAAATCCCACCCTCACCCATCCTCCCTACACCTCTATCTATAGCTGAAATGCCCTCGAGCAAGGCAAATAACTCCACATTGCTCCAGGGACTGTAACCAACACATTGTATACACATAACTGTAATTTGCTTTGGATAAAAGTGTAAGCTAAGTGTAATGTAATGTGATGTAATCATGACCTGTTACATCATTAGAACACATAGGACTTATAGGTGTTATAGTGAAGCCCATCTGCTGATGTTACCATACCACCCCGATTTTCAGCTGTTCACTAAATCAACTGTTTAAGGGAATCACCTCGTTGTATTGATTTTTGTTTTCCTTTTATTTTATTTCACTGCAAGGCCTACTTTATAATTGTATGCACCTCCAGATTATGCTTGTTTATGTACAGGGTCACTGTCCAAAAAAGGTCTGTGTGTGTGCATACATGTGTGTGTGTGTGTGTGTGTGTGTGTGTGTGTGTGTGTGTGTGTGTGTGTGTGTGTGTGTGTGTGTGTGTGTGTGTGTGTGTGTGTGTGTTTGCGCGCGCACGCTCGTGTGTGTGCTCGTGTGAGTGTGTTTGTGTGTGTGTGCGTGCGTGCTCGTGTATGTGTGTGTGTGTTTGGGGTGGGGGGGTTCTATGCCTGTTATCCCCCTATATTAGCTGCGCCATATAGTCTGATGCATCTCCTGGTTTCATTTTTGTGTTATGCGCATAATATCAAATATTACACCTGTATGTGCCTTGTGTCATATTTGCTGTGCGGTGTAGTTTGATCAGCAGCAGCTGGTGATTTACATGTTCTATGTCATCATATAGTGTACATTAAATATGATGATGTGTCACATGTAGCATTATGTACCTACCAAGTTGGCTACATACCTCATCCTAATCCTAACCCTAAGGTAACATACTGTACAAGAACATAACTTCACACGTCGCTACATAGCTTGTTACACTGTATCTAATCAATTCAACAGAGACGGGAAAATGAGGTGTAACTGCGTCGTCCTTGTTTTGCAGCGGCAGCTGAATGACACGTGGGTGTCCCTGAGCAGGGCGGAGTGCAAGAGCATGGGCGGGCGGCTGGTGGGGCCGGCGTGCGGCTTCGTGCCCGACATCACCCTCATGTCCTTCATCCTCTTCCTGGGCACCTACGCCTGCTCCATGGGCCTCAAGAAGTTCAAGACCAGCCGCTTCTTCCCCACCATGGTGAGACGACTCTGCCAGGGTGCATCATGTACTGTAAACTGCTGTACTTGTACAAGTAGACAAACGCTTGTAGCCCCTTAACGCACGCCGTTTCACCAGTGGAATGCTCTAATAGTCATTGAAAAAAATGTTACTACCATTGTGTTACACTTCTCTGACAGTGCATAGGGCCTTTTTGTAATACAATACGACTTGGTCATTGCCATTCTGGTAAAAGCAAATATATATTTATATTTTTTATCAGGGGCTGTGTCTTACTGGGTTAAGCCGTGTGTAAGAACCTCAATAGAATGGAATAGAATAGAACAGACCAGAATAAAAAGTACACGCAATTACATTTAACGCATCCCTTCAATGTGCACAGAGCAAAGTGCAAAAGTATAAGTAACGCACAAGTAAAAACTGCACGCACGCACGCACGCACGCACGCACGCACGCACGCACGCACGCACGCACGCACGCACGCACGCACGCACGCACGCACGCACGCACGCACGCACGCTCGCTCGCTCGCTCGCTCGCTCGCTCACTCACTCACTCACTCACTCACTCACTCACTCACTCACTCACTCACTCACTCACTCACTCACTCACTCACACACACTCACACACACACACACACACACACACACACACACACACACACACACACACACACACACACACACACACACACACACACACACACACGGTAGTGCTGAGTTTGAGCGATTCTGTGTGCATCATGGGTGGTCTAGTCTAGTCTAGTCTTACCTGTTGGCCTTCTGGCCTCACAGCAGCAGCAGGTCATGCTACAGGAGCTCTACTGCCTGACTCAGCAGCTACTGTAGACAGACACAACCATTGTGTGTGTGTGTATGTGTGTGTGTGTGTGTGTGCGTGTGTGTGTGCGTGTGCGTGTGCGTGTGCGTGTATGTGTATCTGTACTGGTACATCTGCCAGCCTCAAATGTGTTGCCTAAAACCAAATTTGAGATACTGTTATAGCAAGGTTTTGCATAAATTCTTTTTAGCATTGGTCATACTGTATATTTTTAAAAATCATACTAATTATTATGTGTGTGTGTGTCTGTGTGTCTGTGTGTGTGTGTGTGTGTCTGTGTGTGTGTGTGTGTGTGTGTGTCTGTGTGTGTGTGTGTGTGTGTGTGTGTGTGTGTGTGTGTGTGTGTGTGTGTGTGTGTGTGTGTGTGTGTGTGTGTGTGTGTGTCTGTGTGTGTGTGTCTGTGTGTGTGTGTGCGTGCGCGCGTGTGTGTCTGTGTGTCTGTGTCCTTTATTCCTGCAGGTGAGGAAGCTGATTAGTGATTTTGCCATCATCCTGGCCATCCTGATCTTCTGTGGAGTGGACGCCCTGGTTGGCGTCGACACTCCCAAACTCCTCGTGCCAAGCGAATTCAAGGTAAGGTGCTACCTCAGGTGGACATGGACCTAATTTATTTATTTATCGTGATGCGAATTGTGGTTATTGTCCATCGATCTTCCGTTCTAGAGGAAAGTAGTATTTCCAAAAACACATTAAGAAGAACTACAACATGGAAAGCATATAGTACATTACACAGCATCGGTGATGCAAATTCTGGTTATTGTCCGATAGTATTAGTATTTCTTAATCTGATGGTTACGCGAGCCATCCCAAAGACTTTGAAACATCTGTAGATCTTGAAAGTCCACAGTACAGTTTACCTGTAGGCTAACCGTGAGAAACAAGGTCTTCTCCTCTCTCTAATACTGTAGCTGCCGTACCCATTGGGTTGTACAGCACTAGCCTGATCATGTAGTTCTGTGATTTGAGTAGGGCAATACACTGTACCAGAAACCATGATGCACATTGTGTTCTCACTTGTTATTGTTTTCCAGTTTTACTGTTTTAACTAAAGACATGCAAATGCAAGGCAAGGGTACTTGTACGGATATGAACTGTCGGTAACACTTTATTTCAGGGATACATCTATTAGCACACTAATACATACAATGTTCCTGTATAAGTAACTTGTAAGGCATGTACAAAGCAAAATCAAACATTTGTTAGGCATGTATTCGCAAATGTCTTGTTCATGCACAATAAGGGATTTATTACCAATTTAGCCTTAGTAAGGACCTAGTAGGCCTTAGCGTTTGCTTAGTACATGCCTTACAAGTTACTTATGCAGGCATTAACATTGTATGTATTAGTGCTTATAGATGTGTCCCTAAAATGAAGTGTTACCGAACTGTCTTGTATAATGTAAACCCAGAGGTGTACAGCTCCGGGCCACACATCACACTGGTTCCAACAGCATTGATGAGGAATGTTGGATCTGTTATTTACCCCCCACACTGGCGACATATTTTATGTACAGTAGCAAACAAGCATCGTAGCAGCAGGTGGATTCAACAGTGGATTTGAATGCAAGGCACCGACAAAAAATAGCCCTCAGCACCCAACACTGGTGGACATTAGTGATGATGTGCTGACCTGTATTGAAAACAATGTTATCAAATGTTGGCAGAGCAGTGCTTTGCACATTGTCGGAACTGGTGTGCGGTAGAGTAGTCACAAATCGGTCCTTGGAGAGTAGTCACAAATCAGGGGTGCATTTCTGGAACGCGTAGTTGCTAACTATGTTAGCTACTTTGTTGGTTGCAATGCAATTTCCCATTGGCAACTGCTGAAGTTGAAAACAGCTAAGCTTTCCAGAAATTCACCCCAGTCCTGTTGTGGCATCCAGGTTGCAACTGTCCAATAAGCCAGCTGATCCCAATCATTAGCCAGGGACAGTACATTAGCTAGTTAGTGAAATCACCTGTTGGAAGTGTTAAGAGGCATAAGGATTACACATGCATGCTTCTTTCACTCCTGCTTCTTCACTACCTACAGTACAACAGCACAGAGGTTTGGATGTTTGGGAAATGTGAACCGTTTTTCATGCACACACACAAGGACACACACACACACACACACACACACACACACACACACACACACACACACACACACACACACACACACACACACACACACACACACACACACACACACACATATATATATACAGGGAAGCCGACAGGTGGGGGGACAAAGGGGTCTGTTGTCCTGGGCCCCGCAATTTGGTTCTCATAGCATTGTAGGTAGAGAAGCCCATTCATATGACTTTGTTCTGGGCCCAGCCAAAGCTGTCAGCGGCCATGCGCATACGCACACACACACAAATACAAAGGGAAAAGAAACTCACCACATGCTTCTTTATGCTTCTCTCCCTCCCAGCCGACGAATCCCAATCGCGGCTGGTTTGTGCCCCCCTTCGGTGGCAACCCCTGGTGGGTGTACCTGGCCTCCAGCGTCCCCGCCCTGCTGGTCACCATCCTCATCTTCATGGACCAGCAGATCACAGCCGTCATCGTCAACAGGAAGGAGCACAAGCTCAAGGTCAGACTGATATGAGGTTATTTGCTGTCATAAGTCTGTTGTTACCAGTGTAGTAATGGCCACGTCACTCACAATGTATTTGTGTTTACGTACAGTAGTAGTGTAGCGCTACTGTATTTTGGGCTTAAAATGGCAAGAAAATTGCAGTTATATTCTTATCTCCTCCTCCTCCTTCTTCTTCTTCTTCTCCTCCTTTTTCTTCTTCCTTTTCTTCTTCTTCTGTTTCTTCTTCTTCCTCTTCTGGCCCCCATGTGGCTACTTTGGGGTACTGCCGCTTACAGCTGTTTGGCTGATCCGCAAATAGCATCTCATTCATCAGCAAATAATTGGCCGGTCAATACTTGTCATGGCTGGAACTCACTCCCTCTTCATTGCTGTCTTCATCTCTCATTCTCTTCATCTCTCTCTATCTGTCCCTCTATGTGTGTGTGTGTGTGTGTGTGTGTGTGTGTGTGTGTGTGTGTGTGTGTGTGTGTGTGTATGTGTGTGTGTGTGTGTGTGTGTGTGTGTGTGTGTGTGTGTGTGTGTGTGTGTGTGTGTGTGTGTGTGTGTGTGTGTGTGTGTGTGTGTGTGTGTGTGTGTGTGTGTGTGTGTGTATGCGTGTGTGTATGCGTGCTTGCGTGTGTATGTGTGTCTGTGTGTACATATGCATTCATGTGTCTATACCTCCCTCCTACAGAAAGGTGCAGGGTACCACCTGGACCTGTTCTGGGTAGCGGTCCTGATGGTGGTGTGTTCCTTCATGGGGTTGCCATGGTACGTGGCCGCCACCGTCATCTCCATCGCCCACATCGACTCCCTCAAGATGGAGACCGAGACCAGCGCACCGGGAGAGGCACCCAAGTTCCTGGGAGTCAGGTTAGTTTGGGGTGACTGACGTTGGGAAAATTGGGGTCAGGAACAGTAGACTGTAGCAAGGAGCAGGCTTGACTTATTTTACTAGGCGTAGGTATTTAAAGGGACACTGTGCAGGAAATGGTCAAAAAAGGTACTGCAACTATGCTGCTCATTGAAACTGGGCTGCCTATTGCCAAATTTGATCTTTACATGAAAGTTTACTAAGTAATAAACAAATATTTTCTTGTATGGTCCAAGTCATTTTTGCAGCTAAAAATGGCTATTTCTGGAAATTCTAAATGGCGGACCATGGAGAAGATCCCCGTTTTCATGTATGAAAAGTGCAATTTTTCCAGTCATAATGAATATTTAGAATTTGATGGTGGTGTTAATTATTCATGAAAAAGGTAACATTAGTGAATGGGCAGCATGAATTCTGGAAATAAACAACTAAAAATCTCACACAGTGTCCCTTTAAGTTTGGTTACACATTGTTACATTGTTGCACATAAAGGACACTTTATGAAAGGGGATCAGTTGACCATATAGTAAACTGCAGCACTTCCTAATGTATTACCAACACTACGGCTGTGGTGTTTTATGGATGCTGGAACAACAGATCATCTCTTCTAATCATCCTAAGATCGAAACCATGACCACAAACAAACCATATTTGTGGTATACAATCTATACAATGACAAAAAAAATGTTCAGCAGTATGCCATCAACTTTGATGACAATGCACTAAAAAGTATTTGTTTTATGGGGATGGTCATATATATATACATATATATACAGTATATATATATATATATATATATATATATATATATATATATATATATATATATATATACAGTCCCAGGAAAAAGTTTGTACACCCTTTGAAATTTCTTACATTTCTGTCAAAATTGATCATAAAACATGGTCTGATCTTCCCGGAAATTTCAAGAAGGAACAATCAGTCTGCTTTAATTAATTCCACCCAAACATTTACAAGTTTTCATATTTTTATTGGTCATAAGGCCATAACATTCACAGGAGAGCAGGGCATAAGTAAGTACACCCTTACATTAAGTAGGTTTTAACCCTCAGTTAGTTGCAATATCATCAACCAGACTTGTCCTGTAGTTGCAGATCAGATTAACAAAACAATCTGTTTGTATCTTGTCTCCCTCTTCTTTAGAGAACTGCCTCTCATCAGCAGGGTTTGTGGGATGTCTGGAGTGCATAGCTTTCTTGACTTCATGCCATATAATCTCAATTGTTTTTTTGTCAGGGCTTTGACTGGGCTATTTCAGAATGTGTATTTCATTATTATGAAGCCATTCTAAAGTCGATTTGCTTCTAAAGTATGGGTTGTTGTCACATTTCAGGACCCATACTCTTGTGTGCTTCAACTGTGTGACAGACTTCCTCACGTTTTTTCTGTAAAATATCACAATGAACTTGAGTTCATTGTTCCACTGATAATAGCAAACTGTCAAGGGCCTGAGGCAGCAAGGTAGCCGCATATAATGATGCTCCCGCCACCATACTCAGAAGAGGAGATGTAACCAAGAATAGCTAAAAATGGGATTCATTCTGCCAATCTAAAATTAATGGAGTTTCTGTCCAAAAAAATATTGCTGCACCTTTGAGGTTTGCGAAAAAGCATTTATATGCTTCATAGAATTACTGCAAAATATTCTGTAGACCAACGTTGAAACCAAAGTTGAATTGTTCAGGGGAACACACAATGTCATGTTTGGAGGAGAACTGGAGAACCACACCTTCACCAAAACATCATCTCCACCTTTGAGTATGGTGGCGGGAGCATCATTATATCCGGCTACCTTGCTGCCTCTGGCCCTTTTCAGTTTGCTATTATCAGTGGAACAATGAACTCAGAAGTTTATCGAGATATTTTACAGAAAAAAGTGAGGTAGCCTGTCACACAGTTGAAGCACACAAGAGGATGGGTGCTGAAATGTGACAACAACCCATACTTTAGAAGCAAATCGACTTTAGAATGGCTTCATAATAATGAAATACACATTCTGGAATAGCAAAGTCAAAGCCCTGACAAAAAACAATTGAGATTATATGGCATGAAGTCAAGAAAGCTATGCACTCCAGACATCCCACAAACCTTGCTGACGAGAGGCAGTTTTCTAAAGATGAGGGAGACCAGATACATCCAGATTGTTTTGTTAATCTGATCTGCAACTACAGGAAACATCTGGTTGAGGTTATTGCGACTAACTTAGGGTTAAAACCTATTGAATGCAAGGGTGTACTTACTTATGCCTTGCTGTCCTGTGAATGCTTACATCTTATGGCCAATGAAAATATGAAAACTTGCAAATGTTTGGGTTGAATTAGTTAAAGCAGACTCTGGTTGTTCCTTCTTGTGATTTCCGGGAAGATCAGACCATGTTTTATGACCAATTTTGACAGAAAGGTAAGAAATTTCAAAGGGTGTACAAACTTTTTACTGGGACTTTATATATATATATATATATATATAGAGAGAGAGAGAGAGAGAGAGAGAGAGAGAGAGAGAGAGAGAGAGAGAGAGAGAGAGATTTTTTTAAGTATTTATTTTTTAAATTAATAAGTGGCTTTTTGTGTGTCTTCAGGGAGCAGAGAGTGACTGGCATCATTGTCTTCGTCCTGACTGGCCTGTCCGTGTTCATGGCGCCGGTCCTGAAGGTATTTACTACTATCATGAGGATAGAGTTGCAGACATGTGTTCTTTTGCAGAAAAAAATGTGCTGCTATTGTATATGACACAAGGTCCATAGATACTATTCCGCATTGATAGTGGTGAATCTACGGCAGTGTTTCTTAACCTGGGTTGCGGGCACCCCCTGGGGGTGCGCAGAATTTTGTTTGTGTTGAGGTTGTGACCAAAACTCGGCTTGTGAACATTATAATTAGGCCAAATCAAAACAAATGAATACATTTCTTGGTCCCCCATGTAAAGGAATTGAGATATTGATTAGGGTCTGAAGCAACAATCATTATAATTAATCACTTCAATCCTTTTTCAGTGCGTATACACGTGTAGAGGTTTGGGTTGGGGGTGCGCGGCTTGTCTTTGTTAGAGGTAAGGGGGTGCTTTAAGAAAAAAAGGTTAAGAACCACTGATCACGTCATATTAATTTAATTGGATCTTGAAACCCTATTGCAGTGTTGGGACTGAGCAATGTAAAGAAATAAGGAGATGCCAGGATAACACACACACACAAACGGAAGAGAGTTTTTATGTCAAATAAAATATATGGGGTATATCCTAAGTAGGTTACACACACTTACACATTATTTTGAAGAGTGCAGGCTTTGTTATGCAGTTTGTGTTATATGTCACCGATTATGGACATGTAGCCTATATGTATGTACAGTGTACAAACATGTGCCATGTGCTCATCTGTGCTGTGTATCTGCATGCATGATTGAGTGCGTGTTTATGACTTTGACCCAGTCAAACAGACTCTCGTTCGTTGGCCCCCTCACATTCTAACACACTCAAGGGAAATGTAATGCAGTGTTGTTATACATTTTTATGACTAGGCCCAATTGCTCTTAAAGACTGTGACGTTCAACTTGGTTTACCAAATACCACTTTGTGGTTGTGTGTCCAAGGTTATCCATTGTGTTGTCAGGGAGGATCCCTGTAGTAGTCTGTTAGTCACACGTTTTATCTTTGTATTGTGTATTGTCCTTCAGTAGTCTGAAGGCACTTATAAACAAAACACATTATACTGTAATTTGTGGTGTTGCTGCTGTTTATATTATTATTATACAACTACACTACTGACATATACTGATCTCATACAGTAAATAGGTTTTTATTTCATGCTAGTGACTTCCGCACATTGGTACAATGCATCTTCAAGATTCAAGATTTTTACTTGTCACGTGCTTCCTTGTGCTGTCCTTGTTGCTACTGTATGTGAAAACAAGCAAAAGCTTAGAGACACTTGAAGACGGTAAAACATTATGCTGTATACTGTAGTCTTGATGCCATGTTGCTTGACAAGTGTCGCTTTTCTTTCTTGCTTTCATCAGTTCATCCCAATGCCTGTTCTCTATGGAGTATTTCTCTACATGGGAGTTGCATCCCTTAATGGGGTTCAGGTAAGAAGTTAATGTTACTCTCAAAATGTTCAGAGGTGTGCTCACACGCACGCACACACACACACACACACACACACACACACACACACACACACACACACACACACACACACACACACACACACACACACACACACACACACACACAAATGTGAAAAGTGATGGTTTCTGTTTGAGTGTGTCATTTGATTTGTACACATGAGCAAGACATCTTGTTATCCTGCATTTCTGACTTGCATGTCCTCTGTTTCCTGTGTGTGTGTGTGTGTGTGTGTGTGTGTGTGTGTGTGTGTGTGTGTGTGTGTGTGTGTGTGTGTGTGTGTGTGTGTGTGTGTGTGTGTGTGCGTGTGCGTGTGCATGTGTGCTGTGCAGTTCATGGACCGTCTGCAGCTGCTCCTCATGCCAGCCAAGCATCAGCCGGACCTGATCTACCTGCGGCACGTGCCGCTGCGCCGCATACACCTGTTCACCTTCATCCAGGTGCTCTGCTTGGCACTGCTCTGGGTACTCAAGTCCACCGTGGCCGCCATCGTATTCCCCGTCATGGTAAGGACGAGCCACTCATGATTTATAGACTCATCTTCAATAATTAAAATACTTTATATTGCTGCCTGGGTTGGGCTGACTGGGTGGGGTGGGGGGCACATGTGTGCGGAGGGAGGAATGGGTGGAGTGAGAAAAAAAAGTCATGATGTGGAAAAAGGAACAAATGGTTGATGTTATTTCCCAGTTTGTGATGCATGTGATGTTTGTGATACCGTGACTAATTAAAACATAAAATTGTAAACAAAAAAAAGCTTTATATTTGAAGAGTTCAGATGCAAAACCCCCTATGTGCCTTTTCAGAAAATAATCTTAATTCATTTTTATTTAATACAAAGCTATCAAAATTGCATATTTTTTATTTTATTTATGTAATATAACTATTAATATGTATCATCAAGTACATGAATGTAAACCAAACCAACAACAGGGTTCTCTAAACATATTGAAGTGCAGGTCTTCAGAAATGGAGTTGAGGGGTTTTGCATCTGAACTCTTCATTTATATTTGTTGCAAAGGTCAGAGGTCACTGGGGCAGCTGTGGCCTAGTGGTTAAGGAGATGGGCTATGAAAATATGAAAACCACTCCAGTGAAGTGTAGTTTTAACATAGTCTCCGGTGTGGTGTTGTCCATCTCCAGATCCTGGCTCTGGTGGCGGTGAGGAAGGCCATGGACTACCTCTTCTCTCAGCACGACCTCAGCTACCTGGATGACGTCATGCCTGAGAAGGACAAGAAGAAGAAGGAGGACGAGAAGAAGAAGAAGAAAAAGAAAGGAAGCATCGACAGCCAGTTGAATGAAGTATGTCTGAGTCATCAACAAAAATTTTATTTGTAACATTCAGAATCAGAATAGATTCCCATACAGTAGATGTGTTCAGTGATGTATTTGGAATGGTTGTTATTGTAGTGTTCAGTCTGCCACATCATTTTCAGTGTTGGGTTTTCCTTTGACATAGAGATGATATGGGTTGGTATGGGGAAAAGGCCTGTTTTATGATGCAAGTTTTATAAATGAAGACAATTCACTGCATGAAGCTTTTTACATTGATATACTACTACACAATGAAGAAAATAAAAAGTTATTGAGTTACATTTTTTCATAATTGAGAAGATGATGACCCCAAGCAACTCTTACAGTGCGGGTTTCAAGGAGTCTGGTTCGTAAATGTCTAACTGCATGAAGCAGATCATAAAACAGAGCATTTCCTACGCCCACAGTCGGATTGCCATCACCTTGAGAACATCCCGAGTGTCCCGAGTATTAAAATCTCCATGGATATGATGGAACAGGAGGCTATGCTGGGAGATGGTGCCTCAGACAGTGAGTAACCGGCAGCCAAAGCCACGGGGGCCCAAGAGGCGGGTGGTCATCATCAGACCTACCGACCCAACCTCCAAGCCACCTGGGGAGGGGAACCTATACTGACCTTCCTCTCTCTGCACCTGTTTTTTCCGAGCTGGCTGCTTAAATGCTGAGGATTCTAAGTTCAATGGGTCATAAGCGTCTGTGTGACAAGCCATTGCTGCTTTTCTTTGCTAACTTCCCTGAGTTATTGCTATGTAACATTGCCTCACTTTTTTTCTCATTATGCTTATTCTTTCCCCTTCCGACTTTCACGAGACATATGCATAGATCTACTGCTTTATGTGGCAAGCCATTGCTGCTTTTTTACGCATCAACTATGGCAAGCCGTTGCTGCTTTTCTCTGCTGTGTTCCCCTTTTGCTGACTGCTGCTGTTGAGCTGTTTATCTAATTCGCTAGCGGCACACTTACTAACACCTCTACTAACAGCTGCTTTAACCCCCTAGCCAGGTCTACAGCCTATCAGCGTGGCTAAGCTGCTGCCTTTTCCATCTTGCTAAACGGCACTAACACTTTATCTCCTTCTGATTCTTTTTATCTTTTAGGACTCTCTTCTTTCAAGCATGCTTTCATAACCCATAGTTGACTCTTTCAACCTGTGTTCTCTTTCCCATGTAATAACGCTGTCAAGTCCGCTTATATGGTGTCTAACCGCATGTTTTTACATCCACAGGAACTAAATCCCCCGCTTTCCTTTCTCCCTACTGATGGAATGTACTTTCTGGAGCCCAAGCGTAGGCTAAGGTAATGGCTTTGATTTTAACCAAGTCAAAGATGTTGCCATGTTGTTAAAGGTGCACTGTGTAGGATGGTGGCCAGAGTAGGTATTGCAACTATGCTGCTCACTGAAATTGGGCTGTCTACTGCCAAATTTGATCTTTTCATGAATATTTACTAAATAATGAACTAGTAACTAACTAATATTTACTAGTATGATCAAAATAAAATATTAACCCCTTAATGCGCGCCGTACCTCCAGTGGTACGCTGTAATAGTCATTGACATGTACCTACCATAGCACTACAATACTATGACACAACACAGGCCCTTTAGTAATGCACCATGACTTGGTCATTACCATACCGGTAACAACAAATGTATAAAGCCGCGTCTTAAGGGGTTAATGTCAATTTCTGGACATTCAAAATGGCGGACAATGGAGAAGATCCCCCTTTTCATGCAATTTTCTTTCTCAGTCATAATGATACTTAGAATTTGATGGTGGAGGTAAGTATTTATGAAAAAGGTAACATTTGTGAATTGTCAGCATGAATTCTGGAAATAAACAACTAAAAATCTTACACAGTGCACCTATAATGGTAACATAGATATTGGTCCTTGCATTTTTATGAGCTGTGTTGTGTATGGACCAAGTCACCTAGTTTTACCTGTGTGTTGTTTAATAGGCCACTCATCTATTTGCCGTAAGTGGTATTTAGCATTGGTCATTATATTACCAATTTAGCAATTAGCATGAATGGCTGATTTAGTGAATGGCTTGAGCAAATATGTTGACATTACAGATGGCTAACAAAATAGCTGGGGAAGACTAAAAATACATTTTCTTTCTTTTCTTTCTATGTTTCCTCTCCAGTGAGTTTGGAAACTCGTTCATCTAATCTGTGCCTCAGATGAGGGTAGACCTGGAGGAGGTAGAGCAGAGGAACGTTATTTCTGGAAACTTAGATCCTTCTGGAATCGCCTCTCTGAAACTCGCAGGCCATCCTCGCAGACTTCCCCTTAAGTGACCCTGCTAAGTCGCTCTTCACTACAGCAACATGTTAACACGTACACAGTCTTATTATCAGTTACTTATGAATTACTTAAGGTGATACACAGGGCAACTTTTTGAGCAATGTTTCTGAGCAACTACATCATTGGGTCTTAATTTTCTGATAAAATAATAGAGAAAAAATGTCTTCTGCTGATTCAAGTTCTCTTGAAAGTGTTGTAGTGACAAACTGTCCAAATAAAATCTCATAGTATCATTGCCTACAAGCATTGCTCAAAAAGCCGCCTAGTTGTCATCACCTTTAGTGCTGCTCTCTTTTGTGTATCTCTCTGGTGGTTAGAGGAAGATGCAATATAAAAGCTTTATTTCTTTTCTATGTACATGTATATAAGGAGTATGGTAGTTTCTGAGAGTCTTGCATCCTATACTATGAAGAGCACATGGGAAAGAATCAATAGTTTTTAAGGTCTTGCTTTTTCTTCTGCAAGATAGTACAGCGTGACTTCTCTTTTTTTATAGCAACATTTTAGATATCTTGACCAAACCAAATCATCACAGTAATGTGAAAGAGAACAAATAGTGTTTAAGGTCAGTAATGCTTATAAAGGATATAAAGAAGTACATGTCAGACAGACAGACTTTTGCACATTTCTCCCCTTTCTCAGGTGCTGATTACACCTATGTGGGTATTTTTAAATGTGGATATTTTTTTAAATCCATTTACGTATAAACGCGACATAGGGATAAAAATAAAAGCTCCATTGTGACAGGTGCGATTTAGACCCCTAAATGGGGAATTTTAAAAACCAGAGTTTTGAAATGAGCATTCTAAAACTCTGTTTATGTGTAAACGAGAGGCCAAAACAATGCGTTTTCAAAAATATCCGCATACGCGTAAACAGCTTCTCATAGTGGTTTCATTTTGTCATCATGCAGAATATTCATTTAAAGGAGCCAAAGTGTTGTGTGAAAACAAACAAATTTAATGTTTGTATAAATTTGATCTCAAGTTTTTCCTGTGTTTTGAAGACACAACCCTGGTATTTCCTTTAGTGCAGAAGTGTACACACGTTTATTCGGTAGCTCTACCTCTTGTGATTTTGACTTTTAGCTGCCAGCCATTCAAAGTCTGAAGACAAACATTTATTTATGCAAACATTTATGTAAATGCAATCATCAATATGGTTTGGGTTTTCTTTTTTGCTGGTTTGTTTAAATAATGTGGGTTCAATACTGGACGTTTCCTATTTTTTAAAGATTCACTACAAGCATGTGATTAACTATTTATGACATTATTTGTATAGAAAATAATTATGTAATCCTGACTTGATGATGAAATATCAAGACCTGATTTTTTTGTCTTCTTACTTTGAAGTTGTTAATAATGATCATTTTATTACTGTCTGTGATTTTGTGATATAAAGAATTGTATTGTATTGTATTGTATGTATTATTTTTTAAGAAGTGATTTAGATGCAGTATTGTCTTTTTTTTCTTTTCTTTTCTCTTTTTTGTTTTGTTTTTTTACACATGACCCCTTGACTGTAGATTGTGAGATTCAAAAGCGCAGGCGGTGAGGCGGTTGTTGTGATGCTACTTGATTCATTTGGTGCAAGTCAGGTCATGCCAATGGTGGTGAACACTGATCAGCATACTACATATACGTGCAAAGCTGTGTTTCAGTCTAATTGAATCAGTCAGATTCGTTACCAAAAACCTTTACTTAAATGAAAAGTGAATGATGCATATTTATTATTATATAAGGTGATGTGAATGATATCGGACTCAGACAGTGGGCCTTGTATTCAGCTTTGGTTTGGCCCTCATTACTGAAGTACCGGTAATATAAAGACAATCTTCGCAGTGTGAATATGTTTGTTTGCCATTCGTCAGAGCTTGCGATGGATGTGGACAAGGTTGATTTTGCATTACGTTTCGGAGCACTATTCAACATCATTCTGTTGGGGTTTTTTTTTGGTCACATGTGATCTGACTTTCCGTGTCTGCTCTGCTAGATGCTGTAAATTAGTTCTCAAATTGTCTTCTGTGTTACTATCATATCATTCATTCATGGCGAAAAAGGTGTTGTTATTAAAGAATCAAGCCTCGTAATCACTACAGCATTGAGCAGGAGACTAAATCATATTGGATGAACTCAAACGTCGAGATGTGACATTTCGACCTTGTACTATCTCAATTTTGTAAGAGCCTTGGAGGACTATTACACATTGATTCAATGGTTTTTATTGTCATCCATATATTAACTTGAGATGCATATCAGAAATAAAAAATGACTGATGAAATGAAATATTTGCTAAGACTAATACTTGTGTGTGTTACTAAAAAAAAACACAAATGTAAATACTATATTTTGGCAATATACTGTATAGCTTTGTCTAATATACTGTATATTTTATGTTTCACACAAAGCCAAATGTGTAGTCCCTGGCTTCAGAGAGTAAATATTTGATTTGATTTGAATTGATTTATTTAAACTCCAAGGATCATTGAGGGCATAGCCCTCCTTTGCAATGCTGTCAAGTAAAATCATGCATGCTATATAAAACAACACACATACAGCATGCGTAATATCACAACAATCTATTAATTAGGCCTACTACAAACTATTTATTAAAACAAGTGCATGATTGTGAGTTTTAAAAAAAACTGTTTTAAAAAAAAAGTTCCAATGACATAAAGCTATTAGGACCAACACTTCCAAGTGTATTCCATGATGGTCCAAGGTCCATAGAAACTAAAACCAGTTTTGCCCAGCTCATTAAGGGCAAAAGGTACCTCAGGCAAAAAATGGTATTATGAGTTTGGTAGGGTTAGAAAATCCAACTAAAAGAGCTGAAATGTACAATGGAAAACTGGCCAGAAAGGGCCTTATAAATTGAAAGAAATCGATACATACATATCCCTTCTTTAAAGGGACACTGTGCAGGAAATGGTCAAAAAAGGCACTGCAACTATGCTGCTTATTGAAATTGGGCTGCCTATTGCCAAATTTGATCTTTACATGAAGGTTTACTAAGTATTGAACAAATATGTTCTAGTGTGGTCCAAGTACAGTCATTTTTGCAGCTAAAAAGGGCTATTTTTGGAAATTCAAAATGGCGGACCATGGAGAAGATCCCCCTTTTCATGTATGAAAAGTGCAATTTTTCCAGTCATAATGAATACTTAGAATTTGATGGTGGTGGTAAGTATTCATGAAAAAGGTAACATTAGTGAATGGGCAGCATGAATTCTGGAAATAAACAACTAAAAATCTCACACAGTGTCCCTTTAAGGTGAAGCCCACAGAGCTTTGTCAAATAAAAGACAATAAAGAGTGCTGTAGGCATCTCCAGTAATAATTGTAAGTGCAGAGACAGTATCAAGTGCAGAGGGATAAATCACCGCACTAGTCATCTTTGCTGGAAGTTTATTTGGTGAACAACGCGTTTCGCTGATGGTTCATCGCATCACTTTTACTGCGCATCACCAGCACCTGGACAGTGTGCACATGGACTCTGCTTTGGGTACAGTCAGTGGTGTAGTCTACGTAGAACGCAGGTATACATAGTATACCCACTTCAAATTGATTGATCCATTGTTTTGAATAGCACAAATATATACAGTATACCCACTTCAAAAAATGCTCAAATATACAGTATACCCACCATAAAAAAGTAGACTACACCACTGAGTACAGTATCAAATGCCTTGAGATTCGTGACAGAGGCAAGCCTGTAGATCACATCTCCATAATCAATGGAAGACAGCTTCAAGTATCTCTTTTTTCTACAGGAAACTGTGAAGAACAAACGTTTTTTCTCTGAGCTTACAAGACTGTCAATGTGTTTCTTAATTGGCGGAAGAGGACCATGCTGAGGCAATTATTCTGGCCAGCTATCTGACACCATCATCTTTTGAAGCAGCTGATTGTGAAGACTGATCTAATGATGATGAGGTGGGAATCAAAATCACCTGTGTTTTGTCCACAGGCAGAAGGAAAACAGAGCATACTATGATGCTTTTTAAGTTCCCAAAATGTTCCCCTTCAGGATCAATGAGGTATTTCTACTCCACAGTGGGTCTGCTCTCAACACATTACACTACATTTGATAGGTAAAACAGACCAAAATGGTTTCAGTCACGTTATCTCAGGGGACTCATCACATGTTGTCACAGAGGAAGCCCCGCCCTCTTTAGTTACAGTTGCTAGGTCGGACAGATAAACTTTCAATGCTGAGATATCAACGTGATTTATGCAGTGACTGCAAATCGCAGCAGTTATTCACTCATAATAAATAAAAAACGCATTCATAGTATTGTGAATATAAGTATTTATTTTCTGAACGGTCATGCGATGCATCACAGCTGTTATGGGCTCTTCTATGGGTATCGATAGGCATTGTAACCAGCACCATGGTAAGCTGAGCTCGCATACTTTTGAGCCCTGACTCAAACTTGCTAGACGAAAACGAAATCACACAACTTAATGGCTGTAGTCATCTTCAAAGCTACCACAGCAATGTGTAACATTAACGTTTGGCGTTTATATCTTCAGTAGCTTAACAAAGTCACGTCCATCAGCTGCTAGTCAAAACACTCCTGCCGTGACCGATAGTTAACTTTGCTAGCGGTGTTTCTTCATTCATTAGGTCAGAAATCCAAAATCCTACTCTGAAACAGGTTCGTGGTTTGCTTACAACCTTACTGAAAAGGGACATGAATGAGATGGTGTCATGATCGGAGCACACAAAGTATGTTTTTGATCCGTGTGCTTTCTAGTCGAGTGTGAGGCTGCCGAGAGACCCTTCAAGGCAGACTATCCAGCTGCTAGTATTAGTCCGGTTTTAGGTAAAGAGGAAAGTGATTACCACCTGTTACATCGCGGGGCGACTTGCACATTTGTCACAAATACCCCAGGCACAATTTCCAATCATATTTTAATAATAATACGACCGTATCTCGCTAACTACTTGAAAACATGCAATTTCAGCATTGAGTTCAATGGAGCGCTGTCAAAACTGTCCGAGGTTTGTCCGAGGTCGTCCTTTTGCTGCGCTGTGATTGGTCAAAAAGCACTTTAGGGCGGGCCTTAGCCAAAGGTGAATTCAGACAATTCCTGACTCTGAGCAAGTGTGGTGGATGGTCTGTCCTCTTCACTACGCATCAAGTCATGTTTGCTTTCCTCAATCTCTTTAAAAAAACGTTTTAAGGGATTAGCTCTCCGATAAAGTTCAAGGCACAGTAATGAACAGGGAGGAAGGCCATGTCCAAATTCCTCTTTTCGTTACATCACTGATCATCACCGGTAGCACTACATCACCGGTAGCACTTTATCACATCATTCCAAGGGTCAGTTGGCCTCCCCCTTTAACAGTTCTAACATGTACGAATAACAAGCACCAGACCAAGTGGTCCATGCTAGCCTGGGAACTCCCATACTGCCTTTAGTTCTACACAATCGTTTCGATCTGAAAGACAGTATGGCGAGGATGACTCATAACGTACAAGATCATGGGATCTGTGTCATAATGGCCAAGCATTCCGACCTTAACAGTTTCTCTGCCCAATCAGAGAGCAGGGCAGTGTGTCATAATAGCCAAGTATTCCGGCCCCATACAGAATTTACAATAGGCAACTCCCCAGACCTAATCTCACTTGTGATTAGGTCTGGTGTTAACCAGGCAAGGTCCATGCCAAGTTGACTGAATGAATCAGTGGAATATTTCCTCTGCCAGTGTGAAGAGGACACTGGCCACCATCAACCCACGCAAAGCAGCTGGCCCAGACAACATACCTGGCCGAGTGTTGAAGGATTGTGCAGAAGAGCTGAAGGATGTCTTCACAGACATCTTTAACATCTCTCTGGAGCAAGCAGTCATCCCATCACTTTTCAAAGCTGCTACCATCATACCCGTGCCGAAGAAATCATCACCATCATGCTTCAATGACTACCGTCCTGTAGCACTGACGCCCATAATCATGAAGTGCTTCGAACGGCTAGTCCTGTCACACATCAAAGCCACCCTACCCCCCACCCTGGACCCCTACCAGTTCGCATACCGAGCCAAGCGATCCACGGAGGATGCAATCTGCTCTGCCCTCCATCCAGCCCTCACCCACTTGGACAATAAAGACTCATATGTGAGAATGCTGTTCATTGACTTCAGCTCAGCATTCAATACCATAATACCACAACAACTCATCAGAAAACTGGACAAACTAGGTTTCAGCACCTCCCTCTGCAACTGGCTGCTGGACTTCCTGATGCAGAGACCACAAGCAGTACGGGTAGGGAATAACACCTCAAGCACCCTGACCCTGAGCACGGGGGCTCCGCAAGGTTGTGTTCTCAGCCCCCTGCTGTTCACGCTGCTGACACATGACTGCACAACGACCCACAGCACTAACCATCTAGTGAAGTTTGCGGATGATACAACACTGGTGGGCCTCATCACTAAGGGCGATGAGACCCACTACAGAGAAGAAGTAGACCTGCTGGCCAGATGGTGCAAAGACAACAACCTCCTGCTGAATGTCAACAAGACCAAGGAGATTGTTGTCAACTTTCAGAGGGTCCAAAAAAAACAACTGCCACCACTGACCATCGACGGTGATGCTGTGGAGAGAGTGAGCAGCACCAAGTTCCTTGGAGTGCACATCAGCGACGACCTCTCTTGGACCACCAACACTACATCACTGGCGAAGAAGGCCCATCAGCGTCTCTACTTCTTGCGCAAACTAAAGAAGGCAAGTGCTACACCCTCCATCATGACAACATTCTACAGAGGAACCATAGAGAGCGTCGTGTCCAGCTGCATCACAGTGTGGGGAGGAAGCTGCACGGAGAAAAACAGGAAGACACTCCAGCGTGTTGTGAACACAGCGAAGAAGATCATTGGAGTACCACTCCCCTCCCTGCAGGACATTTACACCGCACGCCTCACCCGAAAAGCACTGATGATCATCAAAGACACAAGCCACCCTGCACACAAACTGTTCAGCCTCCTGCCCTCTGGAAAGAGGTACAGGCGCCTCCGTTCCCGTACCACCAGGCTTGCAAGCAGCACGATGCATCAAGCAATCAAGATACTGAACACTCAACCCACTCTCCCTTCACTGTCAGCCTCTAGCCAGCCAGGCCACTGACAACGCTCCCCCCCCTCATCCCCACCACCATATCTGCGACTGAACATTCCACCTGCACTACTACATCTGTGACTGAACTTTCAACCTGCACTAACTCAAAACATACACATGCACACACACACACACACACACACACACACACACACACACACACACACACACACACACACACACACACACACACACAAGCACACACACAAGCACACTGCACTTTCTGCACTAAACCCAAACATACACACACTGACACACAACTCATACTCACACACATACGCACACACACACACACACACACACACACATACACAGGTACACACACACAGACGCACACCGCACTTTCTACCTGCACTAAACACACACACACACACACACACACACACACACACACACACACACACACACACACACACACGCACACACGCACACAAAACACATACAAACACACACACACACACATACTGCTGCTGGTGTATTTAATAAAAACCTTTTTTTAATTATTTATTTCTTCAAATGCTACTATTACTATGTCAGAACGCTATAAAGGACTTTTAGAAAAAAGAACAACAAAATACCTCCTCTTAATGTATGTTCTCTACAAGTCTTCTGTTGTCCAGTCTTGCACTTTAAATGTCTGTATGAGCAATGTCTACGTCCATACTGTCTATGTCCATGTATGAGTACTGTCTATGTCTATACTGTCTATGTCCTTACCTAGATTAGTCTATGTCTGCATGGGAGAGCAAGAAACGCAATTTCAAATTCTTTGTATGACCAGTGCATGTAAAGAAATTGACAATAAACTTGACTTGACTTGACTTGACTTGATTTCCGATCCTTCGATCCTAAGACAACCTGGAGGAGAACCATTGAAGGTGAAAGGAAGGAGAGATCCCTTAACTGGAGCACCATTGAAGGTGAAAGGAAGGAGAGATCCCTTATCTGGAGCACCATTGAGAAGAAGGCCAGCAACAGAGATGAGTGGAGATCAGAGGCGCATCTTGCCACTGATCACAATGTGCAGTGTGTGAGTTGCTCTGTCCAGTGTAGCCTGTGGAGTGGCAGCTAGACTATTCCATTGTTACACCGCTATTTGGCACAACCTTAGAAATAGTGAGAGTTTCATTATTGCCACTTTTGGTTAAAGAACTTCAAAGACTGTTGAGAAATGGAAGTGCACACTTTTTACATCATTCAAATACTCAGAACTCATTCAGGAGTCTTAACTCTGCACGCACACACACACACACACACACACACACACACACACACACACACACACACACACACACACACACACACACACACACACACACACACACACACACACACACACACACACACACACACACACATTTTTCTATGCTTCATATTTCTATGCTTGTGGCACACTCTCATTGAGTCCGATTACAATTGAAAGAATGTTGAACTGAACCCTGACCAAAGCTTTCCTAACCTTAACTTGTCAATAAAGCAATGAAGTTTCATCATTAACAGAATAGCCATGAAAAAACGAAGTTCACCTACTGCATTGTGTTCTCCACTTGTCGCTCTTTTCAGGTTTGGCTGTCTTATTGGAGACACTTGTACCTCAGATTACAAACGCAAACACACACACACCAGGCCCGTCACTTGGTTTGAGAGACAGGGGGGGCTTAGCCCTTGAGGAAGAAAATGTTTTTTTTTTCAGCGCGCCTGCTAAGGTTTTGTCTATGAATTCATTATTTTAAGAGCAAAGAAATCCAGCACACTGCACATTCCACCAACAAACTTTAATACACTGTTTCGGTCATCTGACCTTCATGTTGTACAAAGCGGATTCCAAAAAAGTTGGGACACTAGGTAATTTGTGAATAAAATCAAAATGCTGGCATTTTCAAAACATTCAATATGTTAACAAGGTAGAACATTATGCACAGACAACATATCAGTTGTTAAAGTCAAGCAGAATTTTTTTTTTGAGGTAATTATGTGATCATTTAAAATTTCACCCTTGCAACAAATCCCATAAAAGTTGGGACAGGGCCAATGAAATGCTTTTTATATTGGATAAGACTAAACACAACACAAGGGATGAGACTGAACAGTTAGATACTTTGACTGATGGCATAATTTTATTCAAAAATTAGATATTTTGATGTGCGAGACATGATTTCAGCAGCTCAACTGATAGGTGTGTTCTTCAACTTGTTTACCTTTTTGTTATGCTTAATATGTGGCATATCCTGACTGCAAGAAAACAATTTTGTGACCTGTTTACTCTAATGATGGACCATACTGTTGGAACATAGTAGAGATTGAAATTTGCCACCTTTATGGGGCAATATCTAAAGGCGGTGCTCCAAAATATAATGCCTTGGTAGCTATGTTTGCTGTTTAAAGTCTGTATGTATCATTCAACATTCATTTTAATGCTCTACATGAGTAAGAAGACCCTAACCAAGTCACCTCTGCACCCCCTTACCATCATATATGCTGTCTTTCAGACTGACCACTAAATCAAGCTGAAGTGTTCATTTTCTATATAACCTGGAGGGTGCATGACTCCATAATTTTCAAAATGGATTTAATATTTACCATTCTGTAATCAGAGGACAGTTTCACATGTCTCCTAGGTCCATAGAATGAGCTTTTCCGCACGCAACACTGTTTAATGTCTGCATCATGTGCATTAATCAAGTGTTGTGTTTATGGTCATTTTTTCGAGAGCTGTCATTGTTGGAGTGTCATAGTTTGCTTATTGACCACGAGTATGTCATGATCTCATAACTCATGCAATGATTACACAGAACTCTATATTACGGAAGTAGGCCTTATATGCCTGCAATTTTGATAATTCAACCTTTCTGTGTAATAGATAAGTAATTAGTCCCTCAAAATCTTCGCCGCTGAGTGCCATAGCCTCTATGTGATGGTATTTTATTTGTGCATTCATGTTGGCAGTCAATATAGTTCCTTTAAAAATGTTCTTCCTTGTGTAATTTGTAGAATTATCCAACTATTACAAAATGTTTTGGCCCTGTCCCAACTTTTTTGAGATTTGTTGCATGGGCCAAATTTTAAATGATCACATAATTACCTCAAAACAATAATTCTGCTCAACTTTAACAACTGATATGTTGTCTGTACATAATGCTCTACCTTATTAACATATTAGATGTTTTAAAAATGCCAGCATTTTGATTTTATTCACAAAATACAAAGTGTCCCAACTTTTTTGGAATCCGCTTTGTATTAAAGTTTGTTGGTGGAATGGACAGTGTGCAGGATTTCTTTACACTTGAATGACAACCCCACTGGGATAATATCCTACGCACACATTTTTTTAAAATTCACATTTTAATGAACTTTCCTTATATGTAAGCTAAACAAAACATTTCAAAATGTTTCAACTGATGAATATTATTATGTTATGTTATGATTATTATATATATATATTTTTTTTTTTTCAAAATCGTTAAAGGGGGGGCTAATACTAATGTAAGGGGGGCTAAAGCCCCCCTAAAATAGGGCTAACGACGGCCCTGACACACACACACACACACACACACACACACACACACACACACACACACACACACACACACACACACACACACACACACACACACACACACACACACGGTGTCGAGATGTTTGTGAATTCCCTATGTCATTTAGTGCCTGGGCAAAGTGGAAGTGGCAGTTGATTTACTGGGCATTATAAAATCTACCACCTGCCAGGTGCCAACACCTAGGCCTACCCATGTCTTTATCCAGAACTTATTACTGAAGCAGGACATTATCCATGATATTCCTTCTCAGAACTGTAGTGCACTGATAAGTGAAGTTCTATTCTTGGACTGTCATTGCGATTCAGTTCTGTAAAGTAAAATAGCCTGATGTCCTTAAATAACGGTAACACTTTATTTTAGGGATACATCTATTAGCACTAATACATACAATATTAATGTCTGTGTAAGTAACTTGCAAGGCATGTACTAAGCAAAATAAGACAGTTGTTAGACATTTATTCGCAAATGTCTTTTTCATGCACAATAAGGGATTTATTACCAATATAACCTTAGTAAGGACCTAGTAGACCTAGATTTCTATTTATGAGTAAGCAGTAAGGGCCAAAATACAATGTGTATAAGCTCCTGGTAAACTGTGTGAACAAACCCTGAACAGTGTGAAAACAGATGTGGAATAAGGGTCCCTATTCTAAAGTGATGCATTGCTCAGCCCAGATTGCTTAGGGCCCCCGCACTACCTAGGGCCCCAGCTCTACCCAGACCCCCCCCCCGGAAAAGCAAAGTATAGGATCTTTTCTGATTCTGCATCAGTCTAACGAGATAGGTAGATCTCACTTATTTCATTCAGCATGCATAACTGTAATAGGAAGGAATATATAGCAAGGATTGGACGTAAACTTCTCAATGACGGTGGGGTGGTGAGATGTCATTTTTTCATACACCAATTAGCTTTAAATGTAAAAACCGTACAATAAATGCAGAATATAACAATGAGAAATAGTTTGGAAGCAAAACTAAGCTGTTCCTTTGTGATAAATAAGTTAATGTTTGAGAAACTTAGCTCCAAGAAGTGCAGTGCATGATGGGTACGCCCTTAGTCAGAAAAGCAATGCATGGCCAATGCAGCAATGATAATAGTTCTGTTGTTACATACATGGCAAATTGTTTGGATAGCAACTAAATTGCACGAGTGAGGGGAGGAGCTAAGGACGTAGGTAGGCTCAGAGCTGGGTAGGTTGTCTGTTGGCCTAGATTGCGTACCCATCATGCACTGCACTTCTTGAAGCTAATGTTCTCAAACATGAACTTAATTATCACAAAATAATAGTTTATTTTCGCTTCAAAACTAATATTCTAATGTTCTGCATTTATTTTGGGGGGTTTTACAATTAAAACTCAGTGGTACATGAAAAAAAATTACATCTCACAAACCAACCGCCATTGACAAGTGTACGTTCAATCCTTCCTATATATAAGCTCCTGTTACCTTACCTACATCACTATGAACTAGAGCAAACTGGATGACTCAGCTGAAGGAGGAAAAATTATATACTAAACTCTTACACTTTGCTGATAAGGGGGGGGGCTAGGTAGTGAGGGCCTGGGTGGTGTGGGGGCCCTAGGTACCGAGGGGGAATTTGGTAGTCTGGGGGCCCTAAGCCAGTTGCTGTGTTCCATTATTCACCCTCTGTACTGTGTACCTTGTTTGAGTGCAGTGAAGTACCCTTTCCACCCTCCGCAATTCACGAGGCGAGTACATTCCGATTCCCGTTCTGTCTGATACACTTAACGGAAATGACGGTTGGTCGCGTGACATCCGAGTTTACCAACCGCCAATATGCAATTCAACACGGAAGGCACTGTTCCTTATGCTAACACTTTTTAAAGTTACCCCTGCCTCTAATACACATGGCGATTGTCTTTGGAATCAAAACTATGCTGTTATCACGGAGATTCAACCGTTTCACAGATCTGGCACTCAACTACGTCACAAACATGGCGGCCGTTGAGTGCGAAAAGTGTACAGTAACACCACACTTCGAAAAATGGCCGTTTTGGGGGCGTTATCCGGGTAATTTACAGTACACTTTACCGTCGCGATTAGAAATGGAACACCCTGCGTACCCAAACACAGTGCGGAAAGGGCGGTAAGTACGGGTAATGGAACACAGCAAGTGTTTCCCAACAAGGGGTACGTGTACCACTAGGGGTACGCGAGCACACTGCAGGGGGTACTTGGAAAGATGTTATTGTAATAACAAAAGTATGGAGCAGTCACATCAGGACAGAGAAAGCGATATAGAACCTGAATTAGGGGGTACTCATGGCACAACTAAGATGTTTAGGGGGTATGCGAGACAAAAAAGGGAAGCACTGTCCTAAGGCATCTGGGGTGAGCAATGCATCACTTTAGAATAGGGACCCTTATTCCGCATCTGTTTTCACACTGTTCAGGGTTTGTTCACACAGTGTGTCGGGAGCTTATACACATTGCATTCTGCCACTTACTACTTACTAATAAATAGAAATATAGGCTTACTGGTCCTTACTAACGTTATATTAGTAATAAATCCCTAATTGGGCATGAACAGGACATTTGTGAATACATGCTAAACAACTGTCTTATTTTACTTAGTACATGCCTTGCACTTTACTTACACAGGCATTAATATTGTATGTATTAGTGCTAATAGATGTATCCCTAAAATAAAGTGTTACCAGGATAACTTCAGTCAATTTCAACATGCAGTTGTAAAGCTCACACTACCCTGGACTTGTCAGTACCTGAGTTTTTTTTCTTCTTCAGAGATCCTGGTCAGCACAGAGATGGGGGCAGCGCTTTGTTTACATTTCAAAAAACATTTTTATTTATTCCCAAAAACATCCAAAAGGTTATACAACATCAGCAGACAACTAGCAAATAACGGTACCTTTTGGGAAAATATTTGGAGTAGGCCTATGTTATGTTTTTAAAAAAATGTAAACAAACGCTGTCCCCATAAGAATAGCTCATATCTCGGAAAGGGCTGAGCTGAAAAATGTGGCATCACCGGGTACTGACAAGTCAAGGGTAGCGTGAGCAATACAACAGCATATTGAAATTGACTGAAGTGGTCCTTTAATGATACACAGGGCAACCCTTTGAGCAATGTTGCTGGGTAACATCATGATTGGCTACTCATTTTCTAGTGGAATGGTTCAAAATGGTTACTACTGCTAATCCAAGTTCTCCTGCTGTGTTTATGTGTTGAACATTTTCAACATCATCTTACATCATTGCCTAAACACATTGCTCAAAAAGTTGCCCGGTGTATCTTCACCTTATGTCAGGGGTGGGGAACCTATGTCTCGAGGGCCGTTTGCGGCCCTTGAGGCCGTTTTATGTGGCCCACGATGTACAAACCCCAACTCCGATGAAGTTGGGACGTTTGGTAAACAGTGAATAAAATCAAAATGCTATCATTTTCAAAACATTCAATCTATTCATTAGATGGAGAATAGTGAAAAGACAACATATTAAGTGTTAAAACCGAGAAAAAATATTGTTTTAGGGGACATATGTACTCATTTCTAGTTTGATAAATCCAACACGTCTCAAAAGAGTTGGGACGGGGATCAGTGAAATTTAGTAAACATCCAAATAAGATAAAACAACAAAGAAGAACATTTCAAAATGAATTGTACTGACGGACAATATAGGTGTCCAGGTATAGGATCATCACAGAGAGGCTGAGTCACTCAGAATTAAAGATGCAAAGGGAATAATTACCATAGTTATTACATACATTTTTGAATTCCCTTTGATTTACCACGATTGAGTGTATATAAGACATATTTTTGTTAATAAAATCATTGTATAGGTTCATGACATCATGAAATATATATTGGCTGTAGTCTCACTCTAATTCCTGGAGTGCTAGAGCTATTGAAAATTTACCATATTAAGAATGCTTAATGCATGAAAATGATACAGGGGTGTAACATTCTCCTAAGCACCTGAGCTCACTTGAAATAGACCCAGAAGACATGGGAAACTGTCCTTTGCTTACAGAAGTCAGCAGAAGTTGTAGAAGTCCATTCTTTTTGACAATAATAGAGCATTGCACATCCTGTGCTACAGTAAAAATGGACCATCCAACTTGTGTTAGTGCTAGCTTCAAAAGTCAGCCTCCATGATGGCATGCGGGTGCAGTAGTGCATTGGTTAAGATGTTCTCACTCATCTGTAGAGTTAAATACAGTGCTGAATGGTATACATGGGTTTTAAACAGCATGAAAAGCCACTCATGCATTATATTTTGAAGGGAGATCTTCGATCACTGCCACATAGTAAGGTCAAATTGCATTCTCTACTATGTTTTAACAGTTTGGCTCCATCATAAGGACCAGCAGGTGATAAAATGGTGGGTTTTTGGTCAAGACCTGTCACACTGTAAGCACTACAGAAAGGACAACATTGCAAAACATGACAAGGAATACACCCACCATTTAAGCTGGTGAAATCATGTCCAAGATAGGAATTAACACTGTTTTTTTATATAAAATCATCTCATCGGTTAATGTATTTAACTGTTAAGTGTTGTCTTTTGTTTTGTTTTTAGTCTTCCTCGACATTTGCTGCCATTTATTGTCCCCGTCCCAACTCTTTTGAGACGTGTTGGATTTATCAAATTAGAAATGAGTACATATGTCCGCCAAAACAATATTTTTTCTCAGTTTTAACACTTAATATGTTGTCTTTTCACTATTCTCCATCTAATGAATAGATTGAATGTTTTGAAAATGATAGCATTTTGATTTTATTCACTGTTTACCAAACGTCCCAACTTCATCGGAGTTGGGGTTTGTAATTTTAATGTTATGCAGCTTCACATAAAATATGACATATTTTGTAATGGAATCTTAGAAAATACATTTGCAATACATTTAAGTTATATTCAGGGGACTTAGAAAAGGAGGGGTCTGTTTTAAAGGTGGCTGCCCTCAATATAGGCCTAATGTGCAGGGGGAAATCCTGGTTTGTGTTCATAGTACGGCCCTCTGAGGACTTTTCCGGCCCTCGGATGAATTCGAAGTGGCCCCTCGAATGAAAAAGGTTCCCCACCCCCTTATGTGTATACAAATGACTACATCTGCCTTTATACACAGTCACAGGTGTTTACTGAGTTTTACAGAGGCCACGTGTTGACCCCTCCACCTTCAGTGCAACTTGCCAAGCAGGAAAGGCAGGACACAGCCCCTGAGAACATGCTATAGCACCAGAGTACACTGAAGGCAAGTATGTGTATATTAATTCATAGACATGTATGTGATGAACATAATAGCATACATACAGTATGCATATACATGACAGAGGTAGTACTAGTGTTGTTGGTAAAGTAATGTTTACTACTTGCTACTTTGATTAATCAAATTGCGGAAAACCTTGGTTTATTCCACTTTATTTATTGTAAAAGCAGCAATGCAGTGTGTGATGACTGACTGACCTCCGACTAACCACCACTTGCTGAGAATATTTTTTTTTAACTTCTTGAACTTCTTACTGCAGGTAACTCAATCTGGAATGTTCCTCATCTGCAGCAGGCCATCACTCAGGAAGCATCAGCGCTGTGGGAAACATGGTGTGTTGTCGCCCTCTACTGGGCAAAAAGGTTTTTATTCTTATATCACAGTAACTGTTTCTTTCAGGCAAACATTTATTCATTTCTTTAACGTTAAGTCTAAACGCTAGTCTTTCTAGCTGAATGGGCTGCATATTTTAGTTTTCAGTTCAAAGGGAATATCTATTAAAAGAGGTTATTAAATGATGATAGAAGGATTATTTCAGGGAGGAATGCTTTGACCGCATAGACTAGAGCAGTGGTTCCCAACCTATGGGTCGGGACCCAACTTATGGGTCGCCAAAGATCCACAGGGGGTCGCGGAGCCCTCTTGATTTTAAGGGGTTTTGTTTGAAATACATATAGCCCATGCTGAATAAATGACAAAGCATTTAACTAATAAATGCATAGAAGCAGCAAATTGTAAGTGCTACATTAAACATGTTTTCTATATTTGACCAAAGACGAATTGAGGAATAAAATAACTACAATTATTTTTCCCAGGAAACAGAGGGCATCTTGTGACTCCATCTCGTGCGGGCGCTCGTGTGGTTGGGTCACTAAAGCTTACAATAGTAAAAACATGGGTCCCTTAAGAAAAAGGTTGGGAACCACTGTACTAGAGAATAATGCTTGCTCATTAATGGCATGATTAATCCGATGACCAGCTGACCCAATGTTAAATTCCATTATAGCATTACAAATTACAAGTCATTATCTGGATGTTGAGAACGTCCAGCATTTTTCTGTGGAGTCTGTTTTGAGAGAGAGAGGGAGAGAGAGAGAGAGAGAGAGAGAGAGAGAGAGAGAGAGAGAGAGAGAGAGAGAGAGAGAGAGAGAGAGAGAGAGAGATAAATAAGATATATAATCTTTACAAATGTATAATGCATCAAATGATATCTTCAAACACAAAGCACATAACAGTCGCTCAATTCTCAGTGCAGTTCAAATCAGTCTTCCCCAGTCACAGTACAGAGACGGCTTCATGGTGAGGGGTAAATTCATTCCCAAGTCCAAAGTTTAAAACAACACATCTTCAGGACTGCAGTGTTCCCTACACCCAGAGTAGACCAACACACCCCACCCCCCCCCCCCCTTTTTCCCTGGAGCTGTACAACTGATCTGTTTGTCCCCACCCCCATCCCATCCCATCCCTTTTGGTGGCCCTGAAGTTCAGTAAACACATTTTCTCTACACCTGTCACAGCTCAGCTGGCAAAGATAGCGCGGCACTTCACGACAACAACATTGCCGTTTAGTTGAATTATTTGTGAACCATGCTATCAACGTAACATTCATTCATTTTCTGCATGTGAGAATGCAGTCTAGCTTTAATTTGCCTTCTGCCCGTCATGGCTGCCTCTGAAGATGATATGTACTGTAGGCAGGCCGGCTGACAGGGGGGGACAAAGGGGTCTGTTGTCCCGGGCCCAGAATTGGGTGCCCATTACATTGTATGAATTGTGTAGGGGGCCCTTTAAGATGAATTTGTCCTGGGGCCTGCGAAAGCTGTCAGCGGCCCTGACTCTAAGCCTTATCATGCCACCGAAGACACTTACCCATAAATTATTTGTGACAACGGCATGATAGGAGTCAGCATGTGGCCGTCACATACCCGAAGGCCTACTTCAATTACAAAATATAATATATATAAATAATTACTGTGCGGGTGGAAGCACATATGTGGAAATTGTTCTTCACTGGGTAATCTCCAAACGTCTCTGTTTTTTCAGTCCCAAAACACAGAGCTAAATGATGGGCATGATGATTCCCATTATTCTGCTTATCTTCAGCTTTGTTTTACAGAGTGTGTGCGGGTAGATTGGAAAAGTAGCCTATCCATCACCCATTTTCAAATTATAATTAAAAACCAGAAACCGAAACACGCTGAGAATATTTAACAGGGACTGAATGAGGGCCTTACCCAACACCAGAGGTGTATTAAGTAAACGCAACAGTAGAAGTACTCTGGCAGTGTAGCCTACCCGTAGATAGCTCATTATGTACAGAGGAAAAACATGTGTGTAAACTATGTAAGATCATGTACTATTCTACATCTACTCTATACACCAATGCCCGAAACTGAGTGTATCACTGCATACGCTGTGCAAAAGCACAGTGCTGGGTGCCCAGTGTACTCTATTTGTACTATTTGGCTATTTGTACAGTACCAAGGAGCCATTCATTAGATTAGTTAATAAGTGGGGTGTGGTAGCTCAATGGGGCTAAGGCATCGTACCTTTAAACCGGAGACCCAGGTTCGATTCTGACCCGAGGTCATTTCCCAATCCATTCACTCTCTCTCTATACCACTCATTTCCTGTCACTCTCTCTCTTTCACTAATCTATCAGAATCAAGGTATAAAAGCCCGCCCAAAAAATTACGTTTGCTTTTTGTAAAACATTTTTTTTTTAAAAGTGGAAGCACCTGCTGCTGTGTGTAGCCCTACCATCTGTGTAGTTAGAACAGGCGTTTTCACTAAAAAAAGCTGAAGGTCTTGGAGAAAAAACAAATGGTGGGTGTACTAGTATCTTCACCTGTAGCTACAGCTGACTTTCCAACACAGAGCATGAATCACGTTTCATTGTTTTTTCCCTTTATTATACACTGTAGTGCATTGTAGAACGGAAAAGCGAATGAACATTTCTTACTATAGCAAGGGCTATGTTTATCAGAGGGCTCCTGAGCTTACTGTACGTATGCAGGGATGCTGACAGCTTTGACTGGCCCCAGGACAAATTATCTGAAAGCCCCACAACCCTCTCCAACCCCCCTTCATATATAGGCCTACATTCAATGTCATGAGGGCCTGATTTTGCACCTAGCCCCCCACCATCTCTCTCCCCGGGTCCAGGACCATTGACTCCTTTGCCCCTATCGGCATCCCTGGCTAGATCTATGATATCAGAAGGCTCCTCCTGAGCTTATTTTATGCATTGGCAAACATCTGTGCAAACAGTCCATTCATCACTGCTAGAGTATACGGCAGCCCTGCTCGCGCGGGGCTGCTCGAGGTATTAAAGGAATCACTCGGCAGCCGCTGTGAGCAGCAGGCACAGTAGTGACAAGAAGTAGCCTAACTAATGAGATATAGCACGCGCTTAAAATAATGTCATTATCATCTGGCACACTGCTGCTTCTTTTTTGGCACCATCTTCTTAGGTAACAAAAAAACACAAATTAAAAGCATAACAGACCATGTAAGGTTAAACCCCTGTTGTGCGTCACTGGGTCTGACTGGAGTGGCATGGTCAGCCGCCTACCCTGCTGTGTGTGTGTGTGTGTGTGTGTGTGTGTGTGTGTGTGTGTGTGTGTGTGTGTGTGTGTGTGTGTACGCATGATTTTTCGCAATAACATTCGTGGTTTGACCCACTTGAGACCAACTTAGCTGTATGTGGCCCCTTAACCAAAATTAATCATTTCTAAACGAATGAGCCAATCAGGATTGCGGGGTAGAATTTTCTTTTTTTCCAAAGTATTTTTTGGGGCCGTTTGACCTTTATTATTACAGGACGTATGAGAGTGGACAGGAAATGTTTGGGAGTTCAATGTGAGTTGCTTAAGTGGCACATCAGTGAAGATGATGGACGGATTGGTTATCCAATCACATGCAAGGATTTTTTATAAGGAGCATCATTCGAAAACATGTCAGTTGTGGAGGGTTCCCAGATGGTATCGTGAAGACGAAGGCAAAACATACCAGCTGGTAGAGTCAGGTTAATTAAGTACCATGTGATTGTTTGATGTGTAATAGGCAATGCAAGAGCCATCTAGGGAAAGGTACGACAACCGGGGTACCGGAAGTAGATTTTCCACTTGTTTCAATGTAGATAGGGCTTTCTTTTCGGTAGACTAAACCAGAACTTCGACATTACAAGCCAAATTATGGAATGGAGAAACAAACTAGAATTCTGGATAATTACCAACAAATACATGTACTAACAACTGGCCTATTCATGAATTATTCATTCAAATTTGCTGACAATACATCAGTCTGAGAAATAAGACCTATTTTAGGATATGGGCTATACTACACCCAGCTGTGGAAGCCACTTCCTGGCACTTGCAGAGAAATAAAACGGAACACAGAGGTCAAGGGGATTAACCTACCGTCAGTGCAAACTGGGGAATGTATGTAGCTACTTGACATTTAAACAAACATAAAAGATATCCTGAATGGTTAAATGCCAGTCTGTTTTCAAGGCACATACAGTACCTGTACATTTTACAAACGATTTTCCCTCTGACTCATGATATGCTCAAACTTTGCAGTTAGGCCCGCTGACAGAGGGGGACAAACGGGTAGAGGACTGAGGGGGGCCTGGGTCCTCATGAAGTTGTGATTAATTATTCTACTTTATTTCATTAGAAATTGGTTTGAGGAAGGGATAACTGTAATTAACAGTAAAAGATTTCTAGAAGTTTGGCCTTTCTGGTCTTTCATAAAAAGGGATCAGGAACCCCATACTGTATCATCATGGTTGGTCTTCCATTACGGGGGGAAAAAAAGTGAGACAGCATTCTGCTTCAACAAAGCGTGCAGTGCAGTTGCCAACAGGGATTCACTAAAAAGAACCTTCTGATGATGCAGGTATACCTTCTAGCAAAGTCAGGGGGCAGAGTAAAGCAAAAGTTTTCCAGCCCCAGTAGCCCAAACCAGACACAATGTTGAAAAATTCATCTGTTGTGTTGAGCGCAGTTGGTAGACATGTTATTATTAATACCTAGCTCGTAATTATGACACTGTCTATGCAATTTTGTAGCGATATTTTGCCCTCTCTTTGGGCCCCTCAGCAACCTTTAGCCTAGAGAAGTTGTTCTCAGCCTTTTTTGAACAAACACCCCCTTGGCCTCATCACAAGCCTCCCAACGGCCCCATGACCACATTATAAGCCCGACAACGCCCCCCTTAGTATTAAAAAAATAAATGGACTAATGCACCCCAATGGCAACTAAGCATCGCCCCCTTTTAGCTGCATCCTTTTCAACGCCCCATAGAGCTCACCAACGCCCCCTGGGGGGCTGCACCGCCCACGTTGACAAACACTAGTCTAGACCAGTGTTTCCCAACCAGGGGTACGTGTACCACTAGGGGTACGCGAGCACCCTGCAGGGGGTACTTGGAAAGATATTATTATTATACAAATGTATGGAGCAGTCACATCAGGACAGAGAAAGTGATATAGAACATGAATTAGGGGGTACTCATGGCACAACTAAGAGGTTTAGGGGGTACGCGAGACAAAAAAGGTTGGGAAACACTGGTCTAGAGACTCCAGGACATCTTAATACGTCCCTCCCCCGCAATCATACCCTGGTATTTTAGATACGCCAATCATGCTGTATTTGACAGCACTTAGTAGCTCTGGACTCCAGTTACATTTGACAGCCAGTGGAACTGGTTGAATCTTACTTTGTTCAAAATAAGCCAGAATGGACGAGACAGTATGTATGAAATTGCTGTTTTTCGTGAAAGGTTTCAGTCAAAACTGTTGATGAGGGGTGCATGTAAGGATAGAGGTGGGGGAATAAAATCAATACTGCACTGATAGAGTCAGTTGAGGACACAGAGAATTGCTAATTAATTTAGAGCCCTGACAGCTATGTATCAATTATTTTTCCCTCCTATCATTTCCTGATGCTTTCAGCTACGCAAATCTTCAGAAAAATGGTTTGTAGGCAAGCATATCCAAAGAGTAGTGGAGGGCACACACATCCAAGACAGAAACTTCAGCAAGTGGCAATCTTTTCAAATTCTTGAGTAGTAAAAGGGATTTACGTGCTGGTTGCAAATGACAAAGGCAAGCAGGCCTCCCATTACGAAAACATGATTGTTTTCTGGAGGTCAGGCAGAGGTAACACTTGCTTTTACACACATCAATGAAATACTGTAACCATTTTTTAGACTTCTCTGTGCACACATGAATCAATAGCCTCATCAGTTTGGTCTTCCTCCAAATTCTTCCTGGATGTTCCGCTAATATATTCCCTACCGCACCTGAGGAATCTCAGCATGGCCTCTCTGACCTCATCATAGAGGCATGTTGTATGCACTGTACCTCTCATATACTGTAGACCAGTGGTTCTTAACCTGGGGTGCGGGCACCCTCTGGGCGTGATCCAGAGATTCCAGGGGGTGCACGGAATTTTGTTTGTGTAGAGGTTGTGACCAAAACTATACTTGCAAACATTATAATTAGGCAAATTAAGTCCAAATTAAACAAGTTTTGCTCCCCATTTAAAGTCAAGGAATTGATTCATGTCTCAAGCGAGAATCATTGTAAATAATCACTCATTTATCATCTTTTAGTGCATATACGCACTGATATAGAAGTTTGTGTTGGGGGTGCGCGGCTTGTCTTCGGCACAGGAAAGGGGGTGCGCTAAGAAAAAAGGTTAAGAACCACTGCTGTAGACTATCATTTCCAATTCCCTCTTGCCAGTCCAAAAGATGATTCCAGGAATCCCTGTGGTTTTCTTCAGCTCTCAACACGTTCTCATTGATGAGTCGATTGCAGAGAGATGGCAAACCTGAAACAAGCCCCACAAAAACAATCAAATCACTGAAGAAGCAGATTGTCATTAAAGATCATCTTGAGCAAGTGTTTCTGTTTCTCATGACATAAAGCACCATGTCTGATGTACTGTATAATAGGTTATGCTACACCCTTGGATTTGAACAATCAACACAAAGACGTACCGTAGCTATCTCATTTTGCCATTGTGCAGGTAGTATGTCTTTTTCTTTTGGAATGCCTTTTGTTTTTTATGCTCTTTATTTTTGCTGCTTAGTTTGACCATGTCTTGCTTCTAGCAATTTCTTATTATTGGATTTTAGTTTTTGTTGGACACTGTGCAACACTTTGGCCAATTGTCACTGTTTTAAATGTGCTAAGAAATTAAACTCATGCTACTGACGTCCGTCGGTCTGTCTGTTTGTCTGTCTGTCTGTCGGTCTGTATGTCCGTCTGAAACGCATTCTTAAATTGTTATGCCCTCCTGTGTCCACAAGGTGGCAGACAGTGCATAGATGGGCACATCTTTGTCCGCCTGTCGCACTTGTTATTAATTTAATTACTGTTTCATAACTATTTTATAGAAAATATATTTTTTATATTATATATTATATTATATAATATTTTATTTCCCTGTGTTAGCCTTATTATCCATAACGCATTACACTTACAGTTCCAAGAAGTATGTCCACCCACCCTGTTCACCTTGTTCCTCTGCATCAGAGGTGGGCAAACTCAGGCCCGGGGTGCCACATGCGGCCCGCAGAGCCTTTTAAAAGAAAGACAAGTTTTAAATCCAAATTCATATGGTTACTTAAAAAAAAACTAGAAAGGGGTCTTGCATAGGCCGATTTAAGATTACCATTGTCTTGTCCTCAAATTCTGTTTGACACGGCCAACTGCCTGTGACATCTCCTTGGGTCAATATTCTACACTCAATGTGGCCCTTGGGCAAAAATAATTGCCCACCCCTGCTCTGCAGCAGCTGCATGCCCACCTTGCTTGGGGTGTTTAATGGATTTCTGCTGGTGCCTTCATCTGTGTCTTGAATCCAAGTCAGTCTGGTGGTGTGATATTACAGCACTTTAGAAGAAGGAAGAGGTGGTGAGTATAATATGTGAGATTCCATTTCAAGCGCAGTGTGTTACCCTGAATCAATTAGCTTCATTCACCCAGGGGTTAACCAGGGGTCATTATCTGACTAAATAAATAAATACTACTAGCTACTAGCTACACAGCAGCACAAAATACAATTCAATAGGCCTACAACATTCAGAACGCAACAAGATTCCGAAATAAGATGAGCAGATTGATTATTAGCCTGCATGGGAATTCCCAGGCTAAAGGCAGGACAACCTAATGTCGAAACTGAAAAAAACTAGCCTACATCAGGAAAAAAGAAAACACAGCCAAACCGCCTCCAAGTGAATTAATTAAGCCGTGGGGATGCCACAGACTCGTATAGGGGCACTGAACGGTTTTTGTAGACCCAAGGTATAACTCTTAAAAAAAGAAATCGCAGGTGATTATTAATAAATAAATGTTGTCACGATATGCCAACCGCTCACGTTGACTGAGGGGAGGGGACTATTCGCACACATTTAAATGTTGAGGCAGCGCGGGAGAATATAGGCTAGAGGAGAGTCTTGTGAAGGGAGGGAGACGGGAGCTATGCAGGCGTGCGCAACAAGCTCTGAGACTGAATTTCTGTCACTTGTAAATAGCCTACATCTTTGATTCTGCTGGATATTTAAATAAGCAGTAGAGCACGGTAAGATTTACAGATTTGTTACAATTTGCTAGCATTAAATATTTTGGAAATAATTACCATCTCTCTCTCTCTCTCTCTCTCTCTCTCTCTCTCTCTCTCTCTCTCTCTCAAATTATGTATTATGGTGATTATACTCTGTTTCACGAAGCTACATTTTATGTGGCTGTTCAAGCTTATGCATTTGAAAAAATGAATAGCCTATAAGTGCAAAATGTTTCATGAATGTAGGCCTACTATTGTCATAGTAAAGTGGATTTATGTTTGTGTACTGGAATGCTCTCTGACTTGTTTAAAACGTGATGTGTAACATGGTCAAATGGAAATGATAAAGGGGATAAATGGGTTAAAATAGGTAATGCAGCAACACTTCTACATTTGCTCTTTCTGTTTAGACATGGGACCACCATCCATAATCTGTAACAAGGAGAGGTTTGTAAACATTTTAATTGAATGGGCTGAGAGGCTGCTGTCCTAAATTGGCACCATGTATCTTCTGCAAGTGGCCAGAAGCACCCTTCAGCACATGACAGCAGCCATCTAATTATACCACACATTAAAATAAATGACTTCTCTGAGGAAGAATTCATGGCAGAGGTGGTGGGACAGTGTAAAGGTTAGTGATCTCTAGGGTAGGAGCTCTGCATTGAATAATGAAGATTGTGTGATTGCACCCGTAACATTTGCTTTATACACGAGTGGACATTTAACGCCTGAATGGCTGATGTGATGAAAGGAGACACTTTCTTTAAAAGCTGTGCTTTGTTACCGTGCCGAGATGAAAAGAGAAAAAGATGCATGCGGCTTGCATGACAGCACACTGAATCCTAATGATTCACTTTAACTGTGACTTAGCTTAAATTAAGTGGCATGTAGCCTCTAAACAAGGCAGCTGAGAGAAACAGCCGTTCACATGATCTCGAGATGAAACATTGGCTAACGGAATGACACTGGTGGTGTCACAACCTCGACACACAGAACATAGAAAGGTATTTCTGTCAAAGATACATATATACACTAAAGTACAGCTTTGGCTTAGCCCTGGACAAAGTCATATGAAAGACCCCTCCACCCCACTCAACACATACACTACAATAAAAAGGGGACTTAATTCTGGTCCTCTCCTCTCCCTGGGCCCGGGACAGCTGACCCATTTGTCTCCCCTGTCCTCTTCCCTCCCTACATGTATGTAATTGAGGCAGATCTCTCAGGCTTTTCCATTTTTTACGCTGTTCGGTTGGTGTGAAGATGCTGTGGAAGAATGAGTGGCACAGATTGAAATGAGAAATGATAATGAGCAGTTGTGTCATTCTGGCAGGGCCGGTCTTGGCAGATATGTCCATTACTGACCACTGCTAGTAATAGAGCAGAGGTTCTCAAAGTGGGGTCTGTGAAAAAGTTTTTTACAATGTAATACATGACATTGCTACAGCACTAGGCTCACATAGTAAAAGAAAATGTGAAAAAAATCCTACAGGGGACCCATTAACATGGTTATTCAATTTGGGGTCTGATTATGAGGGGGTCCATGGAAATGTTCCTGCTCCATTTGAGTTCCCCTGCTCAGAGAGGTTAGAGAATCCCTGGTAGACCAGGCCAGTGCAGGGGCCTCCATCAGAGGAACGAGGTCTCGCAATAGTTGACTGCAAATGTAGGTTTAAATTAAAGGCCAAGTACACTATTACTGTCTCTGTTATTTGGCTAATTTGAATTTTGTGTCAAATGACTTTACATAATGACCCTCTATGGGCATGTCCAAATCTGTTATTAAAATCACCCTTAACATGTTCTTAAAAACACCCTGAGCAAGGTCAAGGGGCAATATTCCTGGCAGTAGTCAAACTTCAATGAGTCAACAAGACAAAGCAATATACAGCAACATACCCTGCCCAAATTAAATTGTTTTTTGAAAGACAAATGCCTTGAAATGAATGGTCCCCGCCTTGGCAAAGTCGCTCAAAGGAAAGAAAAAAAACATTCACGCATGCATTGATAGGATAATTGATTTGAATTGGTCTGTGGTTACATAATGATCATCAGGTCATCCATTCTAAAATGTGCAAATACACTGAATGCATTTGACAAACAGAAAGTGAGCAAGCGAGATAGCGCTCAGTGGATGGAGAGAGAGAGAGAGAGAGAGAGAGAGAGAGAGAGAGAGAGAGAGAGAGAGAGAGAGAGAGAGAGAGAGGTGGGGGAAATGTCTCCATGCTCAGTTGCATCGACTTGGCTGCTGTTATGCCTTTCATAAACACTTTCAGAGCTTCTGCACATAACCTGTAGTGTCATTCTGATTCTGACCAACTCAACAAAATACACCAGGCTGCCCGTCATGTATTCATAGCGTAACTACAGAGTGGCAGCCAAGCATCACTTCTGTTGCAGACGTAGGACTTAATGAAGTCTTTCTATTTCACAGAATTCAAATAATGATAGTCTTCCAGCCACAAGTAAATATAGTAATGCTATGCATTTCTTATAACCTACATGTTTCTTATTATTATTGTTACTGTTAATTATCAGGGGGCCTCCTTCACCTGTTATGCTTAGGGCCTCCAAAACCTCAGCAGCGGCCCTGGTACATCCCGTACATCTGGCCATGATTGCATCTGGGCATATTGGAATATATTATACATATTCAGCAACTTATAGGAGATTTTTTTAAAGGAAGTTCAGTACACGTATTCACACCTATACATTTTAATTGTTTGTACTACTGCCAAAAGATGACAAGGGTTGTGTTGTGTTTTATTCAGCAGATGGGTTTAAAGAAATACATTCGTCACAGTGTGTACGCTAATTAATGTTGCAAAAAATATATACGTTTGGCCATGACTTTGGCTGAGTGAATCTGCGGCATAACTTCTCTTTCCCGGCCTATAAATAGGATGAAATGATTAAATTCAATCTCAGTAGCTATATGGCAAGTGGGAATTACAAATGAGAATCTTTTGCTGTTTTTGGCAATTTAAATATTACAGTGTCAATCCACTGGCACTCCTATGAAGGATGTGGTCTAATGAAATCTTGATGGCTGTGGCAAGTGGGAATTACAAAAAGGAATCATCATCTTGGTTTCTATTGAAATATTACGTGCCTACTGTAGTAGTCCTCCTATGAAGCATTGATATGAATTAAATCTTGGTTGCTAAACAACAAGCAGTGGGAGTCACAAATGGGAATCATTGGCTGGTTAATTATCATTACATAATAACGGACATGTTTCTCACATGTTTAGTTTCGCTTATTGAAGATACATTGCAGAAAGGTGGATGACTAAAAAATTGTGTCCACATGTCGTAGGCTACGTGTATTAGACATTGAGGCTGCTTTTTGGTTGGATGGTACTGTAGCTGGCCAAAAACATCACCTTTTCCAGTTGTGGAAAAGACAGTTGGTTTAGTCTACTCTACAGACTGGTGCCTTATCTCCCAACGAGGTGTCAACAACAGCAACAACACATACTCTATATGTTGTTGTTTGTTGGTGTTCCCTGAGGCAGTGTGAAGACAGTACAGGCAGAGGTGTTGAGATGTGTCCACACTCCGCACCATAACACAGCCCAAGTGGGTGCATTGTGGTATGATTCATAGCAATTAAGTGCTTGAGATTCTCAGCGCAAATGCTACAGATCGGAGGAGACAGCCAGGGTAGAATCACATCCTGCAGATAGTGTGCATATCAAACCAGTCATTTCCCACTCTGATGTTTCACATGTCATTGTTATGTTGTTGAACAGGCCACTTCACCAAAGTTGGAGAATCCTTGACTTCTGACAGTACAGCATGGCCTCTGCAGCCTCATTCAGTGGAGGCATTTTGGTGAGGCCGTTCACAAACACAAGCACAATTCATGTTGTGCTACGTGTGGAAACCACACGAGCAGTGAGGGGCGATGTGGATTCAGAAGTTAGAACCTAAATGCCAAATGACCTAGTTGTACCTGTTCAATTGCCCTGTTTGGACAGGTAAAACCAAAATATTTGGAATATGTGGCACTGGATTGTATGTTGAAAACAAAGTTATGCTAGCAACTTTGATGTAATGGTAAGTAAATTGGACTTGAGATTGCAGAAGGGCAGATTCTGATTACCATACCATAAGGAGACTTACATATATGAAAGGAGGATAGTCGAGTGTCAACAGTGGCTTTTTCCATTTTCACCTGGCTGAAGTCCATTGTGGATAAAACCATCAGATACTGTAATGCAGTCAGGTAGTGGGTTGCTTTATCCATGCTTTATGTGGTGTACTATCCACTTACTGTATCTGTTGACTAACATGGCATAAAATCAACATTATCACTGAGAATTACTTGCCAGCTAAGCTTACTTTTACATCCTCTTTGGTAGAAAATTAAACATGTTCTCATGTTCTGTATAAAAAAGAAAGAAAAGACAATCCAAAGCATGCAGTGAATAACGCCTGTTATCAATATACTGGCTATTATCTGCTGCTGTGTACCTTTCTCTTACACTGAACAGGAGAGGTTTTATTCTGAGACAAATTAATGACCCGGATGATTATGGGTTTGCTTGCGTATGCTCGTAGAATCACTAACCAGTTAGTACAGTGGCAGACTGGGCTTAGTTGATGCTATTCCTCTTTTTTTATAAAGGGAAATTGACCTTGGCTAATACGTATGTGTCAGGCTTGATATGATGCATGCGTACCATGCAGAGTGTGAGCATCCTTTGGTGCCCCTATACATCACCACCCAGCAACCCTCTCACTGCACTCTCACCGTCACTCACAACTCCAGTCAACTGATTGTACTTGAGATGTCAGAGGCACTTACAGGGTTGATAATTCAGTCAGTGAGGGAAAGAGAAAACCCCTTGGCACCAGTAAGCAGGGCCGCTGACATCCTTATCCGAGCCGGGACAAAGTAACCTGAAAACCCCTCCTCACCCAATACATATAATGTAAGGAGGACCCAGTTTTGGGACCCGAGACAACTGACCCCTTTGTCCGCCTCTGTCAGCTTCCCTGCCAGTAAGTGAATGTGGATGGAGAAGGAAGGACACCCCCGGCCCTTCCCTTTCCTGGCCTGGCCTTGCCTTGCCTTGCTTTCTAAAGCGAGCAGGTCTTATCAGTCAGCTCCAAGCCTCTGGTCTTCAGAGGGTCTTTTAAGTCAATGCTAATCTCCACACTAAGCTCCCTCTGGATGCGTCTGAAACACTGATTGTGCTCGCTAATGCCACTCTTTACATGGGTACCCCCCAGACATCACACAAACATTTCCTGTGTGTGCGTCCGTGCGCGCGCATGGTCGTGTGTGTGTGTGTGTGTGTGTGTGTGTGTGTGTGTGTGTGTGCGTGCGTGCGTGCGTGCGTGCGTGCGTGTGTGTGCTGCTTGACTGGTTTGAGTGTTTTCATTGAATGTAATGTGCTGTTCTTAGAGGAGGCTGACACTTTCAAGCCTGATTGAGCACTTCCAGTATCCAAAGCCCTATGAGATGTTGAGTATTTTGCCATGAGTTCTCCTAAGAGATTTGCCATTACTGTATACAGTGCATTGTCTCAAAATCTCATATACATATGTCCTTATGTGGCTTAATGTGCCAAAATGCTTCCTTTTGGTCAAGTCAATATCTAGGCAGGAGGACAGATGACAGGGGGATATTATGTGAGTTTGAGGAATTGATTTGCACCCAACAGTTTTTGCAGCCTTCTAAGATCACCTCAGCCTCACCATGCAGAAGGAAGAGAACATGTTAGCCATTCAAAAAATGCTGCACTGGGTATTTAGTTCACAGGGATTATCATGGATCTTATAGAGTAGTTCATAGTATGGTACAATCAGCAGCTCGAATTCAACGAATTTTGCAGAGATCACAACTGGTGAGGTGTGGTCAGGACAGGCTAGCTGAGCCATGTATAAAATGTATCTAATTACTGTATGAGGTAAACACCTGGGGAGGCCGTTCTTTGTGTAAAACGCTAGGAAGGCTCTACCGTACGTAGGGTTCCCCCCCAGCACTTAAAGGCTGAGGTGGCCACCTCAACAACAACCACCTACCACCTTGACTATATCTGCAGAAAACATTTTGAATTGTAAATGTTATTTTTGCATTAACGAAACATTGTATAAGCTTTTAGAGGTTTTCATATTTCATATGAAACTGCACAGCATTGCTTTTCCAATGATGACAGTCATATGTCTCTGATACTGCCTCACCCACACCACGTTTTCTGTGGAAAGCACTGGGCTATATATTTATGGTTTTGCAGAATAAGAAAGTAACGCTTGTGACTTTGAGCTCATTCTATAAAGCATAGACAAACTAAATCCTCAGTCCCAATCTGGATCGTGCTGTGCTGAACCCTATTTTACTGAAACTTTGATTGCATTAATAATATCACACTCTTTCTCCTAGGGAGGTAATCACACAAAAAAATCCCCAAGTTTGAATGTGAACGCTTCACTATGGGACTGAAGAATGGCAATTAAAAAAGTAGAGAACAATTTCCGGATGGTTCGGTGACAGGTTTTCAATGAAAGGTTTTCAGGCTGATTGAACATACTTAATAAGGGTTGTGATCTTGTGAAAACTGTTATTTCGATTTAATTATCATAATTTCATATAACAAGAACATAATGGGATATTAATTATAATCACATTTAGAGACTGAGTATGTTTTATAGGCTATGAAGGAAATGAAAGCCTTGAAAACCCATACACGGTGAACTGATACTATAGTACTTCACTGCATCGCTTCCGTTACACAGAGTGTACAATGAAAGGCTGTTGTGTTCTGCCAGGTAAGAATGTGCACACGCAGAAATGAAGGTCCACGTACGAAGGTCCACGTACTTCAATAGTGGTTCAATCGTGAGGGCATTGCACTGCCCTTACGATTTGATTCGATTATGATTCGGGAGGTTTCGATTAGATTCAATTCTACAATGCATTGCAATGCATTACATTTCTACTGAAAGCAAAGCAAATGTTTCATCAGTCAAGTAGTTAGATACTGAGAAACATTTTATTGGCTGTTTTCTGTATCAGTCTTGCAGTTTTCAATGCTTTTAAGTGCTTTTATTTGATTTAACATTCATTTGCTCCCGAAATATCCACGGAAGACATTGAAACTTAAAAAAATTGGCGCATCAATTATGGAACTTGCTGCATTAAATTGAATTGTCCATGCCCTGCATTGCATTGCATTGCCAAATCAATTATTGTTGACACCACTATTCAATAGCATACTGTACCTCCAAGTGCAAACCTGCTCCTTCAGCGTGTACAATGTCCCTTTGTATGAATATACCGTACAGTAGTTATTCAAGGAAGGTTATACAAGGTAGGCCTAATTCCATAGCAGCCGACAGTTTCACCTTGACTTGTTCATGCCAGACCATATCACAACTGAGATACAGTGAGGTCTGGTTTACAATTGCCAATGGCTGCCAAAGGCCTTCACCAACACAGTATATTACTTAGTGTATACAACACAGTTGTATTCAAGCAAACTGCAAGCTTCCATTTGTCAGGTAGTGTCATCATCTTTCCTCCCCTCCCCGCTCTTGGATTGGCTCCCTACCTCAGATTAATGCTTTGGGACGAGCATCCATACTGTCTTTCAGATCGGAACGATTGTGCAAAGCAGCATGGGATTTCCCAGGCTAAGTTTCATCCACTTGGTGCAGACAATCATGTCTCTCTGTTGGCTGGCTTTCTGTCTTTTTCTTCCCACACATTCTGAATTAAATTAATGGTAAAATCAAAGTATTTTATCGCTCAGCTACAGTCACGGGATAAGGATCTCCTAAATAACGTAAAAAATAAAAATCTAGTTAGAGTGCTATAAATTATTACCATTGGCCTTTTTGTGCTTCTTATAATGAGTTATCGATCCTCCTCATTGCATCCATCCATCCCCATGCAGGCGGAAAAACCCTCATAATCTATTAAGATCTCGGTTCATATAAGCCTAAAGAAACTCCAATACACAGAAGCATCAGTAGACGGATGCAATGTGTCTTGAACTGACACAAACTGTATCATTGAGAACCCTGCCTTCCACATTTTTAGTCCATGGGCCAGAGCAGAAGTTGGTATCACCTGGGTGGCAAAGTCTATGAATGTTTTTTGTAATCCTCCATGCCTGAGGGACATTATTTGGTATGATAGCCCTCTGGAAGTGGTAGCTTTGTTATATTTTTATTCACTTTTATAATGACACCCAGTGCATTTCGCAATACATGCCTATATATGGATGTAGGCGTATGCAAGTGTCTGTGATGATGGGATATACTTTTATTGATGTTACATCACATATAGACACCTTAGGGATTTTAAAAATGTACAGGTTTGATGGACAATGTACTTTCCTATGAATTATGTAAGTCAAAATGTATCCGTCGTACACTTTCAGCAATATAATGCAAGGTTAGATTGATGCAGAAGCCTGTAGGAGGGTGGGTCAAATCCTAAGACTTGCTATATCATGTCTGTAGAGTGTGGGTTTGCTAGTTTAATATAAAGTATACATCCATTTAGGCCAAAAACCCATAACTGTCTAATGGATTTCAATGGAAATCAATGCATTTCAATGTAATCCCAAACACATTACATAACTATGGTATAGAGGAATGTAGGAAGTTGGGAGATGTCACAATGCACATTATATCACATCTGGAGTGTGTAGACCTTGGAAAATAAATGGATTAGATAGCTTAATAGAAATTACACAGTTATTTTATACCCACACCTCATGGCCGTCCATTAAAAATCAATGCATTTCAAAATACAATGTACTTTACAGAACTTATGTACGGATAGAGGAAGTTGGGAGACCCCAGGGGAATAGGTTGGATTGCAACTTGCTATATCATATCTGGAGAGTGTGTGCTTTCAGAAAATACATGGGTTTGATCGCCGAATATAAGGTATGTTGCTATTTTAGGCCTAGAACTCATAATTGTCCAATGGATTTGAATGAAAACCAATGCATTGCAATGTAATGCAAAGTATATTACAGAAATGTGTTGTAGAGGAATGTAGGAAATTGGGAGTTGTCCTAATGCATATTATATCACATCTAGAGTATGTAGACCTTTAGAAAGTATATGGACTAGATCAATGATTCTCAAACTTTAGGCCTGGGCCCACTGGTTGGCCCTTACTGTATTCCAAGTGGGACTTGAAATAATTTTCTAAAAATCAAAATCACATTTGTTTGTAGTGTATGTTTTATTTTATTTTTTCAGTCAGTGATGAGCCCTGAAGAAGTATGAACATTTCAAGGGGACCCCGAGTTGGAATAGGTTGGGCACCCCTGGATTAGACAGTTTGATACACATTACAGAGTTATTTAGACCCAAACCTCATAGCCGTCCATTGGAAATCAAAGCATTTCCAGGTAATGCAAAGTGCATTACAGAACTAAGGTATAGCTCAATATAAGATGACAGATCTCTCAATGCACATTATATAGCTACTGTAGACCTTTGGAAAACAAATGGGCTTGACATGCAAGTACAGTTATTTTAGACTGAAAACTCATCAAACTAGGCTATATTACAGAATGAAGGTAGGTCTAAAGTGTAACGGAGAAAACTGGAAGATGCGATTGCAATTGCACACACATCAGTTTCAAGAACAGTACATGGAGATCCTGCATAACAGTATTTTCATTTTGTCTGGAACTAAACTAGACCATTACTTTTTCTGAAAATGTGTCTTTTTTAAACATACCGTACAATCTGACTTGCTGGGTATGTTGGGTGTTGGTTGGGTGCTCTAGTGTCAAAGACACATAAGACTAGGTACATCATGATACAGACAGAAATGGCATCAGGTGAGTCCTGTTTAATTTCATATGTGTTGTGACTGAGATGTTGGAGAATGAGTAAGTACATGATAAACAATAACTATAGGCCTACTACAGACTTGTGAGAACACCAACCAGCGGGAAATATAACTCCACAAACATGCTGGAGGGAAGAAGGAATCTCACAGGGATTTGATGATTCATCAAGGAAGAAAAGATATTCAAGGGAAACTAGTGCCTTGCATTGATTGTTGCCTCTGAGTCTAATAGAGTGAAGCACACAAAGTGAATTGAAATCATTGACTGCATGTGAAGTGTGTAGTGTGAAGTGGGGCGTAGAGCAGGTGGGGCCCTGATCTCTAAGGAAAAGGAAATGAACATCTGCCAGTTAAATTACTAGCTAAATTACTATTTTGGAAATTAATCTCCTTTTCAGTGTTATTTCACAAAGGATGGCCAATCATGCACATTGATACTGTTCAAAGGGCGGCATGTCTGGATTTAGTGTCAGGTCATGCTGTGTGTTACCCAAACAGCAAAGCTGGAAAAAAGAACCTCCATGTAATCTTCCTGGATCTTGCTGATGTCTTTGGCGCCATGCCCCATGAGCTCAGTGATGTGCCCCCCATTTAAGAAAGTCCCCATTTGAACAGTAACTGGAAAGAGGACTTTCAGCTTACATGAAGATGTGGCTTGAAGTTCACAACTTGCAGTGCAACAAGGCATGACTACAGATGACACTAAATTCAGACATACTGTATCGTGAGTCCAGAGATCAGTGGTGAGGGAAAAGGCATCACTTGTGGTTACTTAGTGCAAGTGGAGACCTGCAATGGGAATGAGGCAGCATCAGCTCCCAAGAAGGCTGGAGATATTGGTGTATCCTTCAGTTTCCTATTCATACAGTCATTTCCTTTGGAGATCGTCTCCACATGCCCTCAGACAACCAGCTTATTATTAAGTACATTGTACCATGGAAAGGTACATCGTAGCCAGGAAATTGAAGTCTGCATTGAAGAGGTTAGATGCAGAAGGTTTGCGGCAATATACATCACCAAACGTCTGAGGGATAAGGGAAGCAAGAGTCACAGCCATCAAAAGCACAGATATGATCACCCTGTCACTTCCCAGTAAGGGTTTACAGTATGAAGTTCAAAGACACCCTCAAAAGCCAGAGGAACTGAGCCAGAGGCCCTTAGTGTCATGTGTTCTAAAATCAACTCATTACTCAGAAATTGAAACTGTTCATGAAACTTACCCCTATCATTCTCCAATTTGTTGCGCCAGCAACCAGCAATCAGCAATCACCAATGATGCTGATTGGATGGGGGAAAAGCCACAGGACCCAACAAATGGCAAACAGCTCCTAAATTTAACTTCACCATGTTTTCTATACAGCTATAGCGCAAACACTGAATCTCTTCATGACTGGGTTTTTGGAAGACTAGATATAATAGCCCAACCTGGCTGATTATGATAATAGTGATGGAGATTTTGAAAATTATAATTCACACACATTATAATTTGTTAAAACAACATAAAATATGTGCAATTTCCATGTTATTTGTCATTGAACAGTTGGTGTCATTAAATTCTCATTTCTGTGAGTGAGCTGACAATTGTAATATTCGTCTTTTGCAAATGCCATTCGGAGAGTTACGTATCCTCTTGACCTCTTGCCTTGTCCTAATTAATCTTGTTTTCAAACACTTGAGTGTCCACCTGTACACTGAAGTTGAGCCATTTTTGCAACCAAGACACTATGGTCTCTATCAAGATCTAATATGCCTGGTCAGCCATTGAATAGTACTTTCTGAAAATAACATCCACATGCCCATCAACTTATCATCCTCAGGGTGTCAGAAACGTTTTCCATAACTGCAAGAAGGCTATGTGATAAAAGGAGACCAGGCAACATTAATTCACTTCATGGGTGACCCAATACTACCAGTGCTTATGGGTTTGAGGTTCAACAAAACAAAATTGCCAAAAGAAAATCTCATTTCATGTAAAGTAAGCGTGATCAAGTTTGTATCGATAGCACTCTGGCCCATTTTAGGACATCTTAGCATGCATTTCTTTCCAGCACATGTCTACCATCACTTTAATTTATTAGAAATATAGGCTAAATGTGTCCTGGCCCACTGACTGAAAAAAAAGATTATTTAACATAATGTATGTAGGCTTTCTAAAGATCCACTGGATGTGACATTTGTGTTGTGATATCTCCCAACTTCCTACATTCCTCTACCTTAGTTCTACAATGTAATTGCAGAACTTGCATTTGCAATGCATTTCAATGGTCAGCATCCTAAGTAACTGAATTATGTGCATTTAGCAATCTAATCCATATATTTTCAAAAGGTTCATAATGTGCATTGAAACATCTCCCAACTTCCTCTATCCCTACATAAGCTCTGTAAAGTCCTAAAGATGTCATACTTTTAAATGCATTGATTTTTAATGGACGGCCATGAGTTGTGGGTCTAAAATAAGTGGGTTATTTGTAGTAAGCTATCCAATCCATATATTTTCTATACACTGTAGATGTGATATAATGTGCATTGAGGCATCTCACAACTTCCTACATTCCACTATACCTTAGTTATGTATATGTAATGTGCTTTGCATTACATTGAAATGCATTGATTTCCATTGAAATCCATTGGACAGTTATAGGTTTTGGGCCTAAATAGGTGTATAATTTATATTAAACTAGCAAACCCATATATTTTCTGAATGCCCACACCCTACAGATATGATATAGCAATCATTGGGATTTGACCCACCCTCCTACAGGCTTCTGCATCAATCTAACCTTGCATTATATTGCTGAAAAAGTGTACGACGGATACATTTTGACTTATATAATTCATAGGAAAGTACATTATCCACCAAACCTGTATATTTTTAAAATCCCTAAGGTGTCTACATGTGATGTAACATCAATTAAAACATATACCATCATCACAGACACTTGCATACGCCTACATCCATATACAGGCATGTATTGCGAAATGCACTGGGTGTCATTATAAAAGTGAGTAAAAATATAAGAAAGCTACCACTTCCAGAGGGCTATCATACCAAATAATGTCCCTCAGGCATGGAGGATTACAAAAAACATTGATAGACTTTGCCACCCCAGGTGATACCAATATGTGAAAATTTGGCCTCTGGCTCATACCCTATTTCACTATTAATGCTCCAATACTTTATGGCTCCTCAGAGTAATGATATTCAAGATGTGTGGGGGGTGGGTTTCTGGTGCTAAACCTAACCCCATGGTTATCCTTTCTATGAAGTTGAGGCTGACTGAAAGTTTCAAGTAAAGAGTATGCACACTTAAAATCTTCTTTTTCCCTTAAAGGCAATGGTTGAAATGTAATCCTGCCATGAAATTAAAAAATCAAGGAAAAAAAGATTTGAGATGGGCGGACTCCTCTCTCCAAACCATCTTTTCTATGAATTTAGAACCATTAATGTTCATTATTCATTATAAGCATTTTTAGAATTTATAGTATTCATTAAGCTTAAAAATTATTACTGCACTCGCGCACTCGACATGAGTCTCATTATTTGTTTAGCAAATACCACGATGTATGAAAAATAAATAATGACTCTCAGATCGTGAGTGCAGATTTTTTCCACTAGGTTTTTGTATTTTTTTTGCGTACCCAAAGTTATTAATTTTACTCTAAAAGTGGAGCATGCTTTCTGATACCCTTGAAGTGTGTGTCTGCCCGTAGTACACAAATATCTTCTGAGGCACTAAGCACACACCAAGACATAGGCCTACAGTTCAGCAAACACATGCACACAACATCACCTGCAACTAGCATTGGTCAGGGAACCAGGCCGCTATCTCTGATTTCTCTTGTTTTGATATTGAATAATTGCTTGAAGGTCTGCTTTCTCTGAGTGCTTTTCTTGTTAAGTTTCAAAACGCCTCCCTGTCCATCTGTAACACACTCTACTTGCTTTCAAGGATCTGCCATGGAGCTGTTCGAGACCATCTCCCCAGTGTTACCCACCACGTACCCCCAGCCCTGGGCCTCAGAGAACTCCTCCAACTCCGACTCTGACGGTACGGTACCTCAGCACACGCAGCACACCTCATCTCCAAACATGACCTACGTGGACTTCTACCTCCACGAGCCCTCGGTGGCGGCTGTCTTCATCACCTCGTACCTGCTCATCTTCCTCACGTGCATGGTGGGCAACGGCACGGTGTGCTTCATCATAGTGAGGAGTAAGAACATGAGGACCGTCACCAACCTCTTCATCCTAAACCTGGCCATCAGCGATCTGCTGGTCGGTATCTTCTGCATGCCCACCACGCTCGTGGACAACATCATCACTGGTTAGTCGTTTTATACAGTATTACATTTCTTCTTCTTCACTTGTAGACAACATAATCACTGGTTAGTTAGTTTAGTAAAATATTATTTTTCTTTCTCTTCACTTGTAGACTCGTTGTCGTCTTCTTCTTCTTCTTCTTCTTCTTCTTCTTCTTCTTCTTCTTCTTCTTCTTCTTCTTCTTCTTCTTCTTCTTCTTCTTCTTAAACAGCAACAACTACTACTACTATTACTACTAATACTACAACAAAAACAGTACTGCTAAAAATAATTCATATTGTGATCATTTCATGTATTATTTATTACTATCACTTGTCAATGTGAACATTCCTTACCAACACTTGGCAGTCGCCTCACCTGTTTGTGTTCCTCCAATAGAACCTGAGAAGTTCAGGCTGCAAGTCCAGTTCCTTATCTGCTAGCTGTGGAAATTGTTATTTAATTGGTTTGTTTAATTCCTTTATTTATGTGCTCACGGCTGGCCTGGCTATCCGCTCTTCAATTTTCTTGGCCCTAACATTCTACTACCCTGCCTCTTTATCTGTGCATGCTGTAAAGCAATTTAGGTTGACCGCTGCTGTTTTTCAACATTTTATGCAATTAGAGGTGATTTGACTTCAAAATACACAGAAGTGCTGAAACATGTTAATTTTCTCTGCAGCTTACATTGAGGGGTCCAATTAACAGAGCAACTGATACAATCGATTAGAACAACTTTCCGAAGTTTGACATTACTGAGACAGATTTCATGTCGAGGTTACTTCATAATTGATCATTAATATTAATATCAGTATTAGCGCTTCTGTGATATACATTTACCTGATCTCCTGCCCAGAGGGGATTTGGCCAGGTATTGCAATGACTAAGTGCATTTATTTGCAGTTCAGTATTACGAATATGGGGCATATCCCGGTTATGATCATATTTGGGATAAGGTGTTTATATGAGCACAGAGTGTTATTTCCCAGTCTACATTCTTGGTCGATATAAAATTCTCTTCAAATGTGTGTAGCCTGGATACCAGCGACAGCGCTCTATGGGAAGCCCCTGTATTCGGGATAAGGTGTTTACATGCGTCAGTAGTATCCCAACTTCTGTCAGAATACTCCACCTAGCATATCCCGATTTCTCAGTATCCCGAATAAGGGTTTATTCAGGATACTGAAGTCGGGAAAAGGTGTTGATATGCTCAAACGCAAATTCGGGATCCTTAATATCTCGATCATATTCGGTATACTGAACTGCATGTAAACGCACTCACTGTCTCTTTTTTGGTCAATGCAGACATTCTTTACTAAAACTTGTCAATGTAGACATTCTTTACTAAAACTTGTCAATGTAGACATTCTTTACTAACACCTGTCAATGCAGACATTCTTCACCAACATTTTTGTGTCACCTGGCTGTTTATGTTCCTCCATTCAGACTGTCCGGTCCTTATCTTCTAACCCCATGACTGTGGAAATTGTTATTTAATTGGTTTGTTTAATTTCTTTATTTACGTGCACACTGCTGTCTGGACTGTCTATCTGCTCTTCAGTTTTCTGGGCCCTACGCTGAACCCTGCCTCTTTATCTTTGAATGCTGTAAAGCAATTTAGGTAGACCTCTGTTGTTTTTCAACATGTTATGCAAATGAAAGTTATTTGATTTGACTTGCCACAGAGGAGCTGGAACATATTCATTTTCTCTGCTAATTACATCCAAGGGTTCAAGTAAAAAGTCCAAAGGTTTATTTTTGAAATGGAAAAAAAAACTTACTTTAAGACCCATTTTCAACAGCATGTTCACATCAAGTATGCCATCAGAGGAGAATAATTTAATGCTGTTTGTTGTTCCAGCTGCATTGTGTTTCTCAGTCGAGAGACATCCGAATGCAAAGGTTGTAATCCAATTAACCTGAGGCAGCTTGTTTGAAGCTGTCGCTGTTCGTTGACAAATCAAGCATACACTTCACTACAATAGCGTGTTGTGCTGTCTGACATTTAAAGATTCTGTGTAGTGTAAAGGCTATTCAAGTTCTTGTCCTCCACATAACCCAACAAAACTGGACGTCTTGATATGGTTACTGCTTATTAGTGTTAGTGCATCCCTTGCGTGATCTAATGTCCACTGTCCGCTAACGTACACGCACATCCAAGTGAGAGTCCCATGACTAAACCTGCCAGTCTTGGTCATGAGCTTCAGGGTAGCTGAACAGATCTAAATACCACTGAATGTTTTGTGTACAGTAACTAGCCAACTTCCCTGTGCATCCCTAACTCTGTGTGACAAGATGGAAATGAGAGTATACAATTCTAATATAAATATCACTTGCAAATGTGCAAACACAAACTTGCAAACACAAACTCTCTTTTTTGTGAGAAGATACCCCAACCTCCTGCATGCATAAACAGACACTATGATGATGCGGACATGACTGACACTAAGCCCATACGACTTTATTGCTGACGACCAACGTTGACGGAACCATGTGAGCGAGAACTTGTTGTCACGATGTGGGTGTTATTAAATACAGCGCATTTGCAGTCGGCCACAAATATGAACGAGACGATGAGCTCGCACCAGTTTGCTCTACTAACACACCACATGTGAGGAGTGGGGGGACAGGCAGTGAGGAGGAGCTGAAGTGGGGACCTGCGCAAACTTGTGTAGAGGTGTGAGACAAGACCCATATACACACGTGAGTGAGTTGTTGACCAACCAGTTCATGGGCGCGTGACCTCGGAGGCAGTCCGCCGACGAGCGTTGAAGGGAATAAGCAACTGCAGAGGTTGCAAGATCTGACTGCAGCCGCATTCATCCCGCGATAGTTTTACACCATGTGACATGTCACCTCGTCAACGCAACGTCGACGAAATTTCGAAGTTTGACAGGAAATCTAACCGTCATGCAGCATTTTCCATCCAGGGTGCATTGCTGTCTAAATGCGCATACATGCGTTGACACATCTCGAATGCACCTATTGTATGATGATGTACAGATCAAGTGAAGTGAAGTGAAAGCCCAACTGGGAAACTCCAACTCCCGTTGTCATTGTGACACAGCACTCCACAGCACACGTGTTCACTGCACACTGCACACAACGAAATTGCATTTATGCCTCACCCGTGCAAATGGGACAGCCATTAAACTGTAGTGTCACTTCTCGTCCTAGGCTGGCCTTTCGGGAGTCTGGTGTGTAAGATGAGTGGGATGGTTCAAGGCATATCCGTGTCTGCGTCCGTCTTCACTCTTGTGGCCATAGCCGTGGATAGGTAAGTGCACTACGCTTTTAAGATAAACATAACACTTTGTATAAATCACCCAGTGTACGTATAAGCCATATAGAGAATTAATTAAAAATGAATCCCTTGGCCGGTCTGACTACTATTTGTACTCGCACAAGCTTTCAGTTGACAGACTGATCAGAGCTCACCTACTGTATCTGTAAACATATCACTTTGTATAAATCACCCAGTGTCCTTCAGTTGACAGGCTTTGATCAGAGCACACGTATCTGTAGTGCAAATCTGTGGAATCTGTAAGTGTGTCTCCAAGGATCTAAGTGTCCAGGCATTTTACTAATTAAAAGATCCTGCCAATCGGTTGATTTGTTAGCTCATTAGTATCTGCAAGTTCAGGAAACAATTAAATGAAAGATTGCAACAGGGTTTTTACTTTTGTAAANGGACACTGTGTGAGATTTTTTGTTGTTTATTTCCAGAATTCATGCTACCCACTCACTAATGTTACCTTTTTCATGAATACTTACCACCACCATAAAATTATAAGTATTCATTATGACTGAAAAAAATGCACTTTTCTTACATGAAAAGGGGGATCTTCTCCATGGTCCGCCATTTTGAATTTCCAGAAATAGCCATTTTTAGCTGCAAAAATGACTCTACTTGGACCATACTAGAAAATATGATTTTATTACTCTGTAAACTCTCATGTAAAGATCAGATTTGGCAGTAGGCAGCACAGTTTCAATGAGCAGCATAGTTGCAGTACCTTTTTTGACCATTTCCTGCACAGTGTCCCTTTAAGACTTCTTGAGATTAACACATCTTTCAATGCTCCTTAAAATGTGTTCCTGTCTTTGGGCACGTTCGTGATGAAGCAGGGTTAGAAAATTCTAACCACAATGCATCAAACTGGCAAAGTGTGCATGCGCGCTGCCTAGTAAAAGCAGCACTGCGTCATCACAATCATGCCCTTTGCCTGCCTTTGGGTGCATCCCAATATGTGACCTTGCCTCCTCCACTTGCGCTTGTCTCCTCGCCCCGCCTCCTGGCCCCTCCTACGTGGAGAAAACGATAAAGTTTCCCAGCTGTCAGCCTAGCCACAACAACTTTTGAGGGACTGTTTTTCATTCACCATAACAATTGCACACGAGAAAAAGACTCTACAATTGAGCTTTTGCAAGATATTGAAATATAATGCTGTTGTCAGTGATGTTATCATGACGAGAAGCGAGTGGAGGAGGCAAGTGGAGGAGGCAAGGTCCCATATTAAGATGCACTCTTTGTCTGCAGGTTTCGCTGCATCGTCTACCCCTTCAGACAGAAGCTAACGATCTCAACATCCACCTTGATCATCATGATCATCTGGGTGCTCGCTATCGCCATCATGTGTCCGTCCGGCGTCATGCTCCAGGTATGGAATTTGCAGTTGGAATATGCAATTTGACCCTACTGTATGTGGCTGCTCAATGCTTTACCACACAGTTCTGGCATACTGTATGATGGCCCACTCTTGCACCTTTTCATTACCAATCAGAGCTGCTAGTCTATATGTGTGTGTGGGTGTGCATGTATTGTGTCTGTGTGTGCGTGTGTGTGTGCAATCTGCCTAATGGCTGCTATATGTTTAGTATATCGTGCAATGTTTAATATATTTTGGTTATTTATGCATTTATGTATGCTGCTTGACTACTTAATTTTCTTCGGGGCTAATGAAAGCTACTCTACTACTCTACTGTACCGTACTCCAGGTCACAAGGGAGCACAGAGTCTCCATCCTGCTTAGCGACGGCTACACCAATAAGACCCGCCCCTTTTATTGGTGCCGCGAGAACTGGCCCAATCAGGAGATGCGTAAGGTCTACACCACGGTGCTCTTCGCCAACATCTACCTGGCGCCGCTGACGCTCATCGTCATCATGTATGCGCGTATTGGTGTTACGCTGTGTAAGACGCCCGTGCCAGCCTCCAGTGGCCACTCCACTGGGTCGGGATCTGGATCCGGCGGTAGCGTGTCCAGGAACGACAGCAACACACAGTAAGAAAACTACCAGTGTTATGCAATATACAGAATTCTTAAAGTGTTGAAATTAACTCCCCTCAGATAATATTTGTTATTTTACACTAGAAAAGATAGAGTGCTGTTGAGGATGACACCCAAACTCTTGACCTGAGGGGAAGGAGAAACAAATTGTCATTTAAAAGGGAAAAACTGTCTGCTTTGGATGCGGTGGATTTTGTGACAACAAGAACATCTTCTGTTTTGTCGCTGTTAAGGTTAAGGAAGTTGAATTTACGGAATATATTGCTGAGGGGAAGAAGTAAGCAATGAAGCAAAGGGACCACAGGACTGAGCCTTGGGGCACACCTGAAGTGACATCAGAGGGTTGGAATCTGAAGGATTTGATTTGAATGAATGAGTGCGGACAGAGAGATAGGAATAGAACCATCAAGGGGGTTGTGGGAGAATCTGTGTGGGAGAATGATGTGAGAGATGGTGTCAAAAGCTGCACTGAGGTCAAGGAGGAGTGCAAATAAATCACTGGGAGCATTAACAGTGTTGTGGACTTCTATCATTTATTTCAGTCAAGGAGGATGATCTCAGTGATCTATTAGGCTACAATTAATCGGTTTAAATGAAAAGTGCCCAAAAAGTGCCACATTCTTATCGTGTGTGTAGCAGGCAGACGAGTGAACAAGAGTGAGGTGTGCTGCTGATTTACCTTAACGTTTACTCTGCAACATTAGCCATGATTAAATACAGTATATTAAATGTAAGTAATTAAAAATAAGCAGCCTAAACAAACTGTTTATATGGGCAGTTTCCTCATTTAATTGGTTTATATGAACATTCTAAACCACCTAATATAATCAGTATGTATAGTATTTCAGGAGATTATTTGACTATGTACATGTGAATATTTAATAACTTTTCTACATTTCATTATGTTAAATGTACACATAATTAAAGCTTTTGACACCCCATATCTTTTGCTCCTGTGTGGCAGCAGGCAGACGAGTGTGTCGAGGAAGAAGAAGCGCGTGGTGAAGATGCTGCTGGTGGTGGCTCTGCTCTTCGTGCTCTCCTGGCTGCCCCTGTGGACGCTGATGATGCTGAGCGACTACGCCAGCCTGACGGAGCGGCAGCACCGCCTCATCAACATCTACGTGTACCCGCTGGCCCACTGGCTGGCCTTCTGCAACTCCAGCGTCAACCCCATCGTCTACGGATTCTTCAACGAGAACTTCCGACGCGGGTTCAAGGCCGCGTTCAAGTTCCAGCTCTGCTCCGGAGCGGTGGTGGCAGCGGCGGTGGAGCGGAGGAACACCCACACAGTAATGAAAACATTATACTAGTGTTTTACCAGTTTTATGGTACCAGTTACTCCTCAAGTAAAGGATATGTGTTTGCATACCTGTATGTAAACTTTGTTCCAGAGAGTATTTGATTGCACAAAAAACAGAGAAATGTTTACACTGGCCAAAGGGTAAAATTATCAATCGTTTAATTCTACTTCACATTGGGCAATATTGTGTGAACATTAATTAACATAATGAAATGAAATGAAATGAAATGAATGCAAGAGCTGTAGAGTTGAGCTGTAAGTTTACTCTGATAAATTCCCGGCCTATTTTTTTTTACTGTCTACTTGAACCGTGTCCAGGGCAACGCCGTGCTCCCTGCTGCAGGCACCTCGCCACAGGTGGCTAAGACAGGGGCGCTGGTGTCGGGGTCCGTGTTGAGGAGGATCAGTGGAACTGGGAAGAGCCAGGGCCATAACAACAGCCACTCCTCTGGACGCAGTCAGGAGCAGCAGGATCTCATCATGGAGGACCTGGAGAAGGTACATGGAGGGTCATATTTGAGTGATGCTTTAATATAAGGCAGCCGTCTCCTAATGCCGCGATCACACCGCCGGCGTTGAAAGAGCTAAAACGCTGCTGACTCCTGCCTGGAAAGCACTGGTCAGGGGCGTTGAACGCGGCAAACTATTCAGCCTGAACCGTTCGGCAAGGAATCTCAACCAACCGAAGCTCGTGAAAAATGTGAACATTCCATTGACTGCCGCCTGCTGCCGCTGAGCTTATTACATATTTTTAGATGAAGTTCAACTTTTGACGCCCTCGGCTTTTGACGCTTTTGACGCCCTCGCCTCTAGAAACGCGTTTGCTGCTTTTCACGCTTCTGCCGCCTCCTCTCCCATACAAAGTCAATTACCTCCACATCTTTCCACGCGTTCAACGCCGGCGGTGTGTTCGCACGGTAATGGTCAAGGAGGTGGGCTTTAGATCAGGCTGTAGAGTGTTGCCGGCTCCAATCCCTACCTCACTCCATGGCTGCCCTTGAGAATAACAGCTAACCCCACCCTGCTCCAGGGACTGTAACCAATACCCTGTACTTAAAACAACCTTTGGATGAAAGTGTCAACTAAGTGTAATGTAATATATTTGGACGAAGAAAAGTGATAGAAATCAAAATTTAAAAACAGTAAAGGTGTGTGGAGGACATGCTGTGTACTACTCTGTTTCCCGTTACCATGGACAAATAGGGGAGAAAAAAACATGGAAGGACAATACATTGTGTTCCTGTAATTGACTGAATAATATTTCCAATGTTTTTATTGCATAATGTCTTTGTGTCTACTGTTGTTAGACACATAATTGCATGGTGTGTCACACTCTGTTGTCAGTTATATGAATTGCAAGCAAAAAAATATCAGATAACCATAAGCCACTGTACACGTATACTAAAAGTTTGAGTGTATCTATCTAGGCTAAGTGGATTTATTGAAAATCCCTGTCGGTAAAGGACATGGCGTAATGAGCACTGTAGGCCTATGCCATAGTATCTTTAAAAAAGACCAATTAGTGACATGTACGGAACGAAACATGGAGATCCAGATGTGCTTCTTAATTGACAGTGGTGACAGGAATGTCTAATCACCCCTATAATTACCTCACTTGAAACACACACACAGTACAGTATACCCTATAAAGTAACCGTCCTCTAACGCAGGCCAAGAACCTGAGCCTCATTTGGCTGTCTGAAGAGCTCTTGCAACATGTAGGAGGACCAGAGAGCAGATACACACATGATATCCTCACTAATAAACATTTATCATTATGGGCTTAATGAGGCCAGGGATGACATGATAAAAAAGAAATGATGGTGAAATGACCAATAAATGCAGCATGGATGTTATAAGGTCACAAACCATCTACACTATATACTGCTTTTCTTTACACTTTTATTACTTAAATAGAAGGGAGCTTTTGGACTGAAATACTTCATACACGCAAACAGGGCATTAGCAAGATGGTTGTTACAAAGTCCTGGTTCCGGTTGGTGATCCGGATCACCACCAGAATTTAATCACTTGTTCCTTGGGTCATTATCAACAAACCCACAAAGTTTCGTCCAAATCTGTTGATTCGTTTTTGAGTTATGCTGCTGACAAACAAACAAACAAACAAACAGACAGACAGACAGACAAACAGACAGACAAACCAACGCGACCGAAAACATTACCTCCTTGGCGGAGGTAATCATAATGTTCCATTATGATAATCATCCTTCCCCTGCAGAAAAACAACAAATAGAAAATGAAATGTTGAATCCCCTGAGTGAGAAATGATATGCACACTGACATTTGTATGTGCCTTCATGTGATCATTTAGTTGTTTCGAAAATACAACACTTTTATTTCAAGGTGATATATTACTGGAATGTGTTTGCCACAACTCTGTTATTGCATCCATCCCCCAGTATGAAAATGAACTGTACACTGGAATGATTTACAAGTTTGTTTTTTGTGTGTCTTTTCACAGGTGATGTACGACCTTTGAGGTGTCACTAAGAACAACAAACACCATACAATTACAAACTCACTCTTTAAAAACCTTGCCACATCCTGTCAATTGTGTGATATCAAAATGTTCATTTTAAATGATGGATACCAGTAGTTTTCCTCATTCATTAAAGAACTAACTTTAATTTTGCTGGCTGTCAAAAAAGCGTGCCAGTCTCACACAATACCGATCCTCAAGTGTCTACCTCTTGAGACTGATAAAAACCTGTACGCCATGTCTCTTAAACAGACCTTTTCTGTCAGATATGAAGACAGTACCATATGCATTCCTCTGAAAGACATATGAGGAGTCAAGTTTGTACTTGTGCACTGTAACGTATGTACATCGGTCAACGTGAAGCTCTAAAAGCCCAGGATGAAGGTTGCAAAGTTCACCAGTATAATTGGAAGTATTCTGAATGTACTGTATCTAATGACCCATCTTATTAATGCCAGTCACACCACACAGAAACTCTGCTGACATTTTGGAGCACAGCGCCGTCACAGGATAAATGTAAATGAAAAAAGAAAAATTAAAAGCTGGTGAAACTTATAATTGTATTCCCAAGCATGGTTCATAGTATCAACGTTGAACTGGTAGACTCAGGCAATGGAGACAGGGTTGCCAACAACGAGACGTGTTTACTGGTGTGACATCTCACAAGCGGACAGTAAGTAAACTTCTCTTGTTCACTGGACAGCGCCATAGCTACTGGTTGGTTGCGGTCATTTCAGGACTCCATGTCAGGCTTCAGATAGTATAGAGGACAGACCTATCCTCATGACGGCATCATTCCTTTTGACCAAAAATGTCTCAAATTGCATTTTTCTCTGGGCTTTTGCTGTGACACTCTGATGAAGCCACGAGTCAAAGGACAGCACGAAAAGGAAGACGACGTGTCAACCCTCTTCTTCTCCTCCCTGAAAATAATGACTCATGTAACCAGCCCAAGGGGCAGAGGTGGACACTGACCTGTCTACATCTATATCAGTCATTCTTGTGCTGACATTTTCAGCTGGCCTTGGCTTCGCGCTGTATGTTTCACTGTGTTTTTGAGAGGGACTGATTATGACTCCATGGACCTCTGGGCCAGACGACAAGAAAGGGCAACCCTTCACAGAGTCATAAGGTTCCAGAAGTTTTGGGAGGTTCGCAAAGATATTAGAGGGCCTTTGTTGTTAGGGGTTCAGGGAAAATTTGAAAATACAGTTGTTGAAAGTGCACTTTTGCACGCAATCTGAGGACATACTGTATAATATAGAGTATATTAATTACTTAAGTGTTTTTGTAGCACAGAGGTTTGGGCCTCAAGGTCTTCTTGGCGCTTGGGACGCGGGCCTGGGTCCAGTAAGCCTGTGCAGTAATCTTTCCTTGGGAGACATACATTGGACATCTCCAGCGTCACCTGAAGTGGATCCTTGTCCTACACTGACAGTGTTTTCTTCTCATTCCTACAGTAATTCTTGTAAATCTTGTAAAAGCCTTGGAGTGAATACTGAATACTTGCTGCTGCTGCTGCTGTTTTGAGGTGCCTGTGCAATATGAATGTGGACTTTTCGACTGGAGATCTTCTTTCTTTCTTTCTTTCTTTCTTGATAATTGTAGATCAATTGTGGATCATTTTCCGTTCAGAACATTTGCATCACTTTATGTGCACTATTAGTAATCCAGCTGAGCAAGGTACATATCACCACCCATTTCCACAAATATAAGACATTATGACAAGTGTATATTACAGCTCATCCACTTTTTCTTAGTGTCTCTGTCTCTCAAAATGACACAATTACAGATTTCGATTGAGTTGAAAGAAACCCCAAAGGGGCACTAATGCCTACGCCTGCCATACTGTACCCTGTATAGTACACAGTAAAAAATGAAGTGTTAAATCAACATTTAAGAGCGTCGATTCAACATCTTCTGGATTGTATTTGGTCTCCAGCACTCTATAACTGTTGAAGTAACACTAGGCCTACATTTATTACTGTGTAGTAGGCCTATCCTTATAAAACCACTGTAGCTCGGGGCTGAAGTCATGCCCTTACAATTGCATTGTTTTGAGTGATTTATTGTGTACGCAGACAGTAAGTGAGCCTTAATTCGCTCAAATGACAATTTATTAAATAAAGACAAGAAGAAATGGGCAAGTGTCTTTGCTTAAAATAAAATGATGAAAAATGTGTTTTCCTCCATGACATTGGGAATCGGGGGAAAAATCTGAGGCATGGTGTTTGGTTTCTAATGTTCAAAAACCTATATTGAAACTTGTGAACACAGTAAATTCAATGTGCAGCATATGTGGTATCGTTTTATGTTCTCTTATCTTGCCCTTTTCTGTTGGTTTAACTCTTGTCAAGGAAAGCCAACATTACAAACTATTTTAAATGCTTTTAAAGGCACTTTCTCTCACTGTTCTGTTCACTCTACTCTGTATTCCTTGAGGCAATTGATTTTGTCTTGTAATGTTCAATAGTAATGCTTTTGTCCCGGAGCAGAGAAAAATCATTTAGATGGCATCATGGCAATTCTCACTCTATCTCTCTCTCTCTCTCCATCCATCCAGAACTCCATTTTTGTACTGGTCTGTGCTTAGAATTTTCCAGTGTAATTTTAATGTAAATGGAAGTTGGCGTTTGAATAATGCATTTGATGTTTCTGTCCTTTGAGATGGCAAGGTTATTTTGTCTACTGTATTTGCTATTCTGTGACCTGTTAGATATTACTCATACCATTTCATGTCAAAGGTGCACACTACCAATAATAACAGTCAGACTCTGTAGTGGTTAGATTCTTAATTTGTAAAGGCTTTCATATTTACAACTGTGACACGTGCCAGATTGATAGTGCTACACTGTACAAGGCTAATGTATTTATAAAAGCCACCGGTAACTGGTCACATACCTACTGTGTTAAAAAGATTATTTTGTTTATTGACATCATTATAATTGCATTTTATAATGTGATGCTTGATCATGTTGTACATACTATATTGTATTATAATGCTTGGAAATATTAAGAACAAATAAATTTAATTGACGTGCAGACCAAGTGACTACTAATTGCACAAAAATGTAAACATAAATGAATCGTTTCATAGCAGGATACATATCCCAACGGTTAGGTTAGTGAAGGCCCATTTCAGATATTGTAACTGCTAATCCAAGCCCATACTTTTATGAATTCATTATTCTAGCACTGGTAATAGATTACCTCCTAAAAAAAGATTTAAAGCTGTGTACGAATACGAAGATAGGATAGCCTATCATTGTGTACAGCAATATTGAGAAGTGTTCCTCTGTGTTTGTTATAAAGATTCCTGAATGATCCCTCAATTATAGAGAGACAGTGGGTCTAGGGCTGACTCACTACAAGTTGAATTGCTGTAAGTTGAACCGCTGAGAGGTTTTATACATGGTTTTTTTTGTGTATAACACAATGTTGTGAGGAGGAGCAAGACACTGGCAGCCAACCACGTGAGCTGATTTTTTGGCCGACAGCGGTTTCCAACAATCAGAGGTTGAGTTGTGCGCAGCCAGGGGAAAACAAAAATGTATAACCCATTCGTTAACACTGTTCTCAATTGTTTTTTTATTTGTTGAAAGATGCTAAAGGTAGCAGTTGTTCAGTGGGCTAAGGAAGCATCCCATAAACCTGGGGACCCTGATTTTATTCCAACCCGATCCTTCCTTCCCTCTCTCTCTCTCTCTCTCTCTCTCTCTCTCTCTCTCTCTCTCTCTCTCTCTCTCTCTCTCTCTCTCTCTCTCTCTCTCTCTCTCTCTCTCCAGGCAGACTAATTGGCATCATGTCTCTCTTGGGTGCCTGCATTTGGATGTACAGGACATGCTGTTAAGTGTTTAATGCTAATCTCTTCCCTCTAGAGGTTAAGAATATGTTCTTCCATTAGACAATTATTAAAAGTTGGGGGAAAACACTACAAGACATGTTTCAGAGCCAACAAGCATCCCACAGTCTGTAGAGCTCTGAGGAATATCTTTTCACTGCAGTCACCGTTTTTTAAAATGTAATTTTCATTTATTTTATACTTATTTTAATGGATAAGATAAGGTCTACTAGAGTAGAGTAGGCCTAGAGTAGATAACCAGAGGGGAATTAAGGTATTCTGACAGCTTAGGTACATACACAAATACAAACAGACACAAAGAAAGACCTAATACATACGTATTATTACACACATTTAGTCTCACTGCACTAAAAAATAAATTACATAAAATAGACATCTGTGTGGCACCAGATTTATTTCCCTTTTTGCCCATGTTTTGGTCCTGCTCTGGTTGCACCGGATTGTTAATTTAGAAGCGCGGAGTGCGTATCTCCTTTGTTTTACGTATTATTACACATTGCAGTAAACATATACTACAACACCCACTTAAAGGGACACTGTGCAGGAAATGGTCAAAAAAGGTACTGCAACTATGCCGCTCATTGAAACTGCCTATTGCCAAATTTGATCTTTACATGAAAGTTTACAAGGTAATAAACAAATATTGGTAACACTTTATAATACCCCTTTTTAAGCACAAGTTAAGCCTTAGTTAAGCCTTATTTTAACATTAGTTAACCCTTAGTGAATCACGAGTTAGTCATTACGTTAGTATTATTTCTCATTTCTTAATCATTAACTATTACTGTTCTGCCTCCCAGGCAGTTTTAAGTTTATTGGCATTTTAGCGCCCCCCTGTTTAGTAATGTGGTCAAATGTGGTATTGCAACAGGAAGTTGGAATTTAGGAAAAGGAAATACAGGAAGTAGTTTAAGCACATGTTCCTGTCAGTTCAAGCAGATGTCAGCAGATCATGAAGCTGTCTTCCCATCTGTCTCCATCCGTTTGTTTTGAGCCGTAGAAAGCATCGTCTGTGAGTAAAAATGTGTTCATAAGATTGATATCTTTTAGTTTTCATGTATATTGATGGAAATGTTTGTTGCTAGATTAATATCTAGATTTCGGTTTGGTAACACCGCTCAGCATAGGACATGCTTATCATATCATGTATCTAGGTTATTGTAGATACCTGTACTGTATTTTATACTTTAATTCATCTGATTTTGGTTTGATATTTATGCTTTAGTAATTGTATAAAGAATTCATTCTACTTTATTTCTGTACTATTTCAGTTTTACATAAGTCTACATAAATCTTGGAGCTTGAGACGCTACATCCTGACCAGTGGCGGAACAATTGCGGACAGGGCCCAGGGGCAAAACATCCTGACCGGGCCCCCTTGTTCCGCTGCCCAATGGTTAAGAATTCCTTCTTTAATGTGCGTGCGGGCGCTTGTATAAACCCCATTGACATCCATTCACTTGCCTGCAAACGCCAACTAGCTACAGTTACCCTGTTCGGCCACAAGGTGGCGAACGATTCCAAGTGAAACCCCCATTGATATCCATTCACTTGCAAACGCAGCTGTAGGCCTACAGAATCACCGGTGGGTGAACTCTCTCTACTCCTTCAAACGCAGAGTTCTCTGTCATAACGCAATGAATGACCACACCCCGCTGTTCCGCTATTTTTGTTGTTGTTGGGGGGGGGAGATTCGTCAACAACAAGACAGTAACACAGGTTTAATAATGATTAATCACATCTATCTAGTGACAATGAGAAAAGAAGACTTTTAATGCCATCCCTCCCCATTAGTCCGGGCTTGGGACCGGCACCTGTTTGAGCTGGCTTGCATCCACAAGTGGCTGGGTTAGGCTAAACTATATACATTATGCAAAGATTGCAATAGAACAGGGAACTATATACATGTTTTTTTTTTGTGTGTGTTTTTTTGTGTTTTTTTTTTTGAGGGGGGGGGGGTGTCTAGGCTATTGCTTTTCCTCAATGGAATAAGCTCCGAAATTCAAAATACAGGCAATACTGCACAAAAGCAGAATGGGGATCATTTCAGTGGCATTCGGCGCGCCTTGCGCTCCGCGAAGTCGTCTATTATTTGTTGAATGTTCAGCGCTCTCGCCCGCTCATTCTCAATTGATAAAATGGCCAATCCACAAAGTCTATCCTGACCCATTGTGCTCCTCAAGTAAGTTTTAATAAGTTTCAGTTTTGAAAACGAGCGCTCTGCGCTCGCCACTGAGACAGGGAGAGTGAGAAAAAGAAGGAACGCTGTGCACACATCACTAAAGGTGGATGACACTGCCGGGTGGTCCACAATCAGCAACTTGGTCAGGTTAAGCACAGTTGTTTGGCGTGCTATCTGCTCTTTGAAACAAGCCCTAAACGACACCAGTTGACCAGGGAAGCTGCAGTCAATATCCCGACTATAATGGTCACTTATACGTCGGGCCATTTCAAACAGCTCCTCGTCTTTGACGCGCTGAAGGGTAGTTGGGTGGATGGCCTCAAACAAGTGCGCAGTCCTGTTTAAACTGACAAATCGCTGAGACAGCTGCTGAGTGACCACATCAATACATGCATAGAACACATTCACGCGAAAATAATGTTCTGCATCGGACAGCCGACTGTCTTCACTCAGGTCGTCAAAGTGGCGCTTCACCTTTTTAACACGCGTGGATGTAAATTGTGTTTGACTGCCCCATTTCATTGCCAGTGCCAGTGTGGAAGCCTTTGCCTCATCAAACTTTTCTCTGTACTCTTGCAAAGTCCGTATGGCACTTTGCAAGAGTTCAGATGCTCGTAGGAGATCCGTGGTCTTCTCCTGCAGCATCGTTGAGATGGCATTTGTGCACTCCAAAATTTTGGTTTGAAGGCTGATTAAAAAAATGAATTGAAATTTGGTGATCGCCTTTTTAATTGAAGCAGCCTCATCTCGCTCGCTCGTTTTTTCGGTTGTAAGGCAGAGCTTGTCGAGCGCTTTGATTATGTCCGCGTATCGGTATTTCAACGCAGCAAGCGCATCATGACGAGAGGACCAGCGGGTGGGGCACAGTCGCTTCAACCTTATGTCCCTGCTCTCTGAGCTCAACAAGCTTCCCAGCAATGCCCATCTCTTAATGCTGTTGGCAAAGAAATTGTACAGTTTTTCCACCACCTCATAAAACTGTCTAATTTCAGTGATGTTTTTCACCGAATCATTAAGCACTAGATTCAAGCAATGAGCCGCACAGTGCACATACAAAGCCAAGGGCTCCTTCTCCGCGATTCTAGCCTGCACACCAGAATACACGCCGCTCATGTTTGCCGCGCCATCATACCCCTGTCCGCGGCACCTGGATAGATCCAACCCATTTTCATTGATACAGCCAATTATCTGTGCCTCCAGGTCAGAGGCAGATGAGCTGACGCTTTGCTGAAAACCAAGGAAAGCTTCAACAATCCTTACATCTGTTGCAACATCCATTTCGTTGCGATCAATTTTAATATATCTGAACACCTGGCTCAGATGGTCGCGCTTTGCAACGTCTTGGGTAGTGTCCATTATAACCGAATAAAACGGAGAGGCGTTTATCTCTTCTGTGATGTTGCTTTTGACCCTCTGAGACAAAATATAAATCAGTTCGTCCAGAATGGCATGGCTGAGATATTTAACTGATCCCTCGGGGCGACTAATTAGTTCCTTCAGGACAGGGTCATAGCGGGCCAGCAACTCAATAATGGATAAGAAGTTCCCTGAATTTGCTTTACCAATTTCCTCTCTGTGTCCCCTAAAGGCCAAATTGCAGGATGCCAACGTAAGAGTGACATTCACAATGCGCTCTAACACTTGCCTCCAGAAGTTAGCCGCATTGCGAATGTCTCTCTCCATGTCAGCATCTATAGTCCCATTCAGCTTCCATTGCTCGTACACTACACACGCACCTAGATGGATTTGAGTAGCTTCGTGCACGGCAATCTTGGATGAGAGGTGTTTCCAGTCGCTTATACCATTTACCCATGCATTGTTGTAAGAGGGTGCTTGCCTATTGGCAAAGAGCCAACAGGGCTCACAGTAAGTGCAGTCGAGCTTGGGCGAGTAGCACAACCAACTACGTGGAAGTTTGATTCCAGCTTTAGTAACTGACGTATAGTAATGGTTGGAAAAGCTACGGCTGCCTGTAACTGGAAATGGACCAGTGGGTTTACAAGAGCCAGTCTCAAGGATATATCTCTTCACGTTAGCATCAAGAATATTTTCCTCGAAATTTCCACGGTCAGTTGGGAAACTAGCTTCAACGTGGGTCATGCTACTCGCTTCGGCAGACTCGCAGCATTCACTGAGCACATTGCTCGCACTAGCAGAGGACGATGCATGTTCATCATCATTACGATCACCCAGGAGGACAGGAGAAGGCGATGTAAAAAACGAATGCAACTTTGGAAGTTTGGCGTTTGCCTCATCTTTATTCTTCTTTTCTTTCCGTTTTTGGGCACCACTTTTACTTTTAAACATGTCGCTCAATGTGTGGACTTCAAGACATACCTCTCACTACCTTCCTCTTGTCAGACTGCCCGGCCGGCTCGCAGCAGTGAGTGAACGGGGAAGAAGGAAAGGAGGAGGGAGGAGTAGGCTACGTCAGAAACGTAGATACGTAGATTGCTCTGGTCTACGCACGTACCTACGTCTTCTGCTGATCGTACACCATCATGCACTGCGCTTTTAAAATCGGATTTCAATTACGCAAATATATATCAACATACTAAAAGTAACATATTGGATTCGCTTAAAAAGTAAACTTCGTTGTATTTAATTTTAGTACCTGCATTTTTTCATTAAAAGGGATTCATATATAGGCAATGAAATAGGCAATCAAATACCCACCGTCGTCAACACATGTAGTACACAGACCTACTATATATAGGTTGGCCATCTAAGTGAGATATAGTTTAGATAGTAGATTTTCAGCGATTCGCTGGCGACGTTCATATCTGATGACTGAGAGTGATGAGGAGGGGGGCCCAGGATCAATACGAAGGGGGCCCGTCACGAAAGTGATGCAGGCGAGAGGGCCCTGGGCCCAGGGGCGACTGCCCCGCCTATAGCTCCGCCCCTGACTCTCGTGTCATCATTCAGGGAGTTTGGCTGGCTGTCTAATTCTGGTTATGAACACCATTAGGAGGGCAGTACAGTAAAAAGACGAGTGAGCCGGTTCAACACCAACTACAGTGACAGACCAGGACAGAAGACAAAAACACACATCATGGCAACAAGTAAGGATTTTGACACCAAATCTCAAGTCAGTAGTAGAGCCAGTGTGCGCACAAACGTATCTTCAGCCAGTGCAGCAGCCAAGGCCCGTGCAAAGGCAGAAGCAGCGCGCGTACGCGCATCATTTGCAGAGAAGGAAGCCAAAGTAAAAGTAGAGTTGGCTGAAAGGGAATCAAAGCTAAAATTGGTGCAGGCAGAGAGAGAGGCACAGGCAGCTCTAGATAAAGCAAAACTTGATGCTGAACTGCAGACTTTGGCACACCAGTGTGAAGCAGAAGCTGCTAGCAGGCAGGCAGACATCTTGGAGGCCGCTGAGGAAGATGTTAAAGCGCCTCACAATGTGCATGGCAGCAGGAGATCATTAAGGTCAGAGATTGAGGATCGAACAAACGCTTATGTAAGAGAACAGAACGAGTTACATCAATCCTCACACCACGATGACCATACACCTCCGGCCAGTCAAGCTAACGAAACCTTAGTTTCATGGGGCACTCCAACCGGTTCTCCTGCAGTCGGGCCCTCTCCCCATAATGCTGTCTCACCTGAAGCGCCTACTAAGCATCCCGCTGTGACACCTTCTATGCCACCCCTTCATGCTAAAACGGAACGAAATGAAGGTGAGTCACACTCTAAACCACAGGTACGTGATATGGCCCGTTCAGCTCAAGCCTACAGCTCTCTTCGCCATACTTACCACAACACAACCCCTTCAGCTCAATTCTACTCACCTCATCGTCCTATTGGCCGCAATGTAACCCATTCAGCTCAACAACACACCTCTCAAACAAATCACCATACTTACCATAAGATGGACCCTTCAGCTCAACCCTATGTCCCTCATCAGCATAGCAACCCTGCTGATCAGCAGAAGACACCTGGAATGACAGACTTTGTGAAGTACTTAGCACGTCGCGAGCTAGTGACTACGGGTCTCACCCAGTTCGACGATCGCCCTGAGAGTTTCAGGGCTTGGCAGTCTTCCTTTCACAACGCCATCAGAGGTCTCGGCCTTTCAGCCAGCGAAGAATTGGACCTCTTGACTAAGTGGCTGGGGAAGGAGTCATCCTGTCATGTCCGTACTATTCGTCAGGTGCATGTCAACAATCCTGAAGCAGCACTCAGCAACGCATGGAGTAGGCTGATTAAGTTATATGCAGCGCCTGAAGTCCTTGAAAAAGCGCTTTTCAAGAAACTGGATGCGTTCCCTAAGATCGCCAGCAAGGACTACGTCAAACTAAGGGAGCTCGGAGACCTCCTTATGGAGTTTCTATCCGCGAAAGAGGACGGATACCTACCTGGGTTGGCCTTCCTGGACACCTCTCGGGGCATCAGCCCTATAGTAGAGAAACTTCCGCATGCCCTACAGGAGAAATGGATAACACGAGGCTCGAGGTTCAAAGACGAATACGACGGGTGCTTTCCCCCCTTCTCCTTCTTCGCGGACTTTGTCTACTATGAGGCAGAAACCAGGAACGACCCAAGTTTCGCTATCCCCAACAGTAGCGGTCCTCCTGTGAAGGATAAAACAGGCTATCGGAGCGGAAAAGTGCCAGTATCAGTCCACAAAACTGATGTTGTTGCAGAGACTGAGTCCGAGGTCTCCTCAAAGCAGGCTGAGAACCCTGGCAAGAACTGTCCAATCCATCATAAGCCACACCCTCTGAAGAAATGCCGAGGATTCAGAGCTAAGACACTCGAAGAACGGAAGCTGTTCCTCCGTGAAAATGGGATATGCTACAGGTGCTGTGCATCAACTTCCCATCTGGCCAAAGAGTGTAAGGTCACCCTCAAATGCAGCGAGTGTGAAAGTGACCGCCACATCTCAGCCATGCACGCTGGCCCAGCACCTCAGACACCCAAAGTTCCAGCTCCTACTTCTACGCCTGAGGGAAAAGAGGAAGGAGAAGAACTCGCGTCTGTGCCTACAGTCACGTCACGCTGCACTGAGATTTGCGGTGAAGGGCAGCCACCAATGTCCTGTTCGAAAATATGCTTGGTCTGTGTATTTCCCAAGGGACAGCGCGACAAGGCCATCAATATGTATGCCGTACATGACGACCAGAGCAACCGCTCATTGGTAAGGCCTGAATTCTTTGACCTATTCGATGTCAAGAGCAGCTCCTCTCTCTACTCATTGAGAACCTGCGCTGGCACCATGGAAATGTCTGGCCGCAAGGCAGAAGGCTTCGAGATAGAGTCTGTAAATGGAGGAGTTACCCTTGCTCTGCCACCGCTGATAGAATGCGACCAAGTACCCACCAATAGGTCAGAAATTCCGACGCCAAAGGTAGCTCTGCTCCATCCCCACCTGAAGTCTGTGGCTAAGCACATCCCTGAGCTTGACCCAAACGCACAAATCCTTCTCTTGCTAGGGAGAGACATCATAAGAGCACATAAGGTGCGCCAGCAGATAAATGGTCCACATGATTCCCCCTTTGCTCAGAGATTGGATTTAGGCTGGACGATAGTTGGAGAAGTGTGCCTTGGACACGCCCACAAGCCTAAGGTGAGTGCCTTCAAGACCCACGTTTTGGAGAAGGGACGCCCTTCCTTCTTGTCCCCTTGCAACAACTTCATCGACCTGAAAGAGAAAGTGTGCCACGGCGGGGAGCAACCAAGTGGTGTCGCCAACACCTGCAAGTCCAGTCCAGAAAGAGTTACATAGCTTGGGTCAGAACCTGTTCCAAACAACAGACAACGACAATAAGGTTGCTCAATCCATCGAAGACGTAGCCTTTCTAAAGATCATGGACTCAGAGGTGTACAGAGATGACAAGAACAACTGGGTTGCCCCATTACCCTTCAAGGTCCCACGAAAGCGACTCCCAAACAATCGGAAACAGGCACTCAATCGCCTTCACTCACTTTGCCAGACCTTGAACAGGAAACCTGTGATGAAGCAGCAGTTCCTCGACTTCATGAGAAAGGTGTTTGAAGACGATCATGCCGAACCAGCACCTCCCCTGATGCAAGACGAAGAGTGCTGGTACCTCCCGACATTTGGAGTCTATCACCCTCGAAAGCCTGATCAAATTCGAGTGGTATTCGACTCCAGTGCTCAGGAAGGTGGCGTCTCCCTCAACAACGTGCTGTTAACAGGCCCAGACCTTAACAATAGCCTGCTGGGAGTCCTAATCCGCTTCCGAAAGGAGCAAGTGGCAATCATGGCGGACATCCAGAAAATGTTCTACTGCTTTCTGGTCCGGGAAGACCACCGGAACTTCTTGAGGTTCTTGTGGTTCAGGGATAATGACCCGACGAAAGACATCATCGAGTACCGGATGAAGGTACATGTTTTCGGCAATAGCCCTTCGCCCTCCATCGCCATCTATGGGCTGAGGCTTGCCGCCAAAGAGGGTGAACGTGAGCATGGCGCAGACACACAAAGGTTCATAGAGAGACACTTCTATGTGGACGACGGGCTCATGTCCTTGCCCAGCGACACAGAGGCCATCAGCCTTCTCAAGAGGACGCAAGCATCTCTCGCCGAGTCAAACCTTCGACTTCACAAAATTGTCTCCAACAGCCCAGCTGTAATGAAGGCCTTCCCACCAGAGGATCATGCTGTAAGCATACAGGATCTAGACCTGAGTGAGGAGAGCACAGTTTTACAGCGAAGTCTTGGGTTGTGCTGGGAGATAGCAAGCGATGCCTTTACCTTCCAAGTGTCCGTGGGTGACAAGCCGTTCACCCGGCGTGGTGTCCTGTCCACCATCAACAGTGTCTTTGATCCACTCGGTCTAGCCTCTCCGGTCACGGTGCAAGGAAGAGCTCTTCTACGGGAACTTACCTGTGACACTTCGGATTGGGACGCTCCACTCCCAGAGGAGAAGCGAAGTGAATGGGTGACCTGGAGAGACTCACTCCTAGAGCTGAAAGAGCTGCACATCCCGCGTACCTACACACCAGATTCCCTCACTAAGGCACGCCAACTGGAACTGTGTGTCTTTTCTGACGCCTCCACCAAGGCTATTGGTGCAGTTGCCTACCTTCGAGCCATTGATGAAGACGGGAACAGCCACGTTGGCTTCGTCCTAGGGAAAGCCAAGTTAGCCCCTCAGTGTAAGCCTACCATCCCTCGACTCGAACTTTGTGGCGCTGTGCTAGCAGTAGAAATGGCAGAGCTCATCCTTGACGAGATCGACCTCAAGATGGATGCAGTCAAGTTTTACTGCGATAGCAAAGTGGTCTTAGGGTACATACATAACGAGGTGAAGCGCTTCTACGTGTATGTACACAACAGAGTGCAGAGGATACGTCAGTCGACCAAGCCAGAGCAGTGGCTCTATGTACCAACAGAGCACAATCCGGCTGATCACGCATCCAGGGGTGTCTCTGCGTCAAACCTGGCAAAAACTACATGGTTCAGCGGACCAGCTTTCCTCCAAAGACCGTACAATGGCCTGCAAGAGGAGTCCGAGCCCTTTGAACTCATCAGTCCCGAACTTGACGTTGAGGTGCGACCTGAGGTATCAAGCTTCCACACACAGATCCAAGCACAATCCCTCAAGACAGACCGGTTCAAGCGCTTTTCAACTTGGGACTCACTTGTGAGAGCTGTCGCCTTGCTCATCCACATAGTCCGGTGTCGCAAGTCTAAGGACTATGCCAAGGGATGTAAAGGCTGGCATTGGTGCGAACAACCTCGCACACCCGATGAGCGTTCACAAGCCATGAATGTCATCATACAAGCAGTCCAAAGAGAAGCTTTCCCAGCAGAGTTCTCTGCTCTGGCCAATGGCGAGGCTCTACCCACCAGCAGCCCACTCTTTAAGCTCAGTCCAAAGGTAGAAGAAGGCCTCATGAGAATTGGAGGCAGGCTTGCTCATGCGCCATTGGAACACGCTGAAAAGAACCCCCTTGTTCTACCTAAGCGCAACCACGTTTCTGCCCTGTTAGTGTCCTACCACCACAAGCAGGTGAAACATCAGGGGCGCCATTTCACTGAAGGTGCCGTAAGGTCTTCAGGCCTGTGGATCATTGGATGCAAAAGGCTCGTCAGCTCCATCATTTATGGGTGCGTCACCTGTCGGAAGCTACGAGGCAAGATGGAAGAGCAAACCATGGCAGACCTGCCACCCGAGCGCCTCAGCACATCTCCACCCTTCAGTTATGTTGGGCTGGATGTTTTCGGGCCGTGGAAGGTCACTGCGAGACGCACCAGAGGCGGGCATGCTGAAAGCAAACGATGGGCGATATTGTTTACATGCATGAGCACCAGAGCGGTGCATATCGAGGTAATCGAGTCCATGGACACCTCTTGTTGCATCAACGCCCTGAGGCGATTCTTTGCAATCCGTGGACCTGCAAAGCAACTAAGGTCTGATTGCGGGACCAATTTCATCGCCGCTAGCAAGGAACTTGGACTGGCAAAACAGCAACAAGGACCCAGTATCCAGAAATACCTGAGTGACCAAGGTTGCTCTTGGGAGTTCAATCCCCCCTACTCGTCGCACATGGGAGGCTCTTGGGAGCGGATGATTGGAGTATCCCGACGGATCTTCGACTCCATACTGCTACAGGAGCACGTCCATCTCTCCCATGAGGTCCTTTGCACTTTCATGTGTGAAGTTTCTGCGATCATCAACGCCAGACCCCTTACTCCAGTGTCCACCGATCCGGACGCTCCTTTCCTCTTGACTCCCACAACGCTGCTCACACAAAAGGGTGCTGTGCCTCCTCCACCTGGGAACTTCTCAGACAAAGACCTCCACCAGAGCCAATGGAGACAGGTGCAAGCGCTCGCGAGCACGTTCTGGACCCGATGGAGACGGGAGTACCTCCCAACATTACAGAGCCGTCGCAAGTGGGTTGGGGCACACCGCAACCTGCAACAAGGCGATATAGTGCTGTTAAAGGACAGCCAAGCTGCAAGAAACGAGTGGCCCCTGGCACTGGTGACCACGACCTACCCAAGCCAGGATGGAAAGGTGCGCAAGGTCGAAGTGAAGACTGCAGCGCAAGGGATACCAAAGACATTCCTGAGACCAGTCTCAGCCGTCGTCCTTCTTCTTCCCAAAGAGGACTAAGTGTGTGAATAGTTTAAATGTTAAGTGGCATCACAGACGCCAGGCGGGGAGTGTTCTGCCTCCCAGGCAGTTTTAAGTTTTTTGGCATTTTAGCGCCCCCCTGTTTAGTAATGTGGTCAAATGTGGTATTGCAACAGGAAGTTGGAATTTAGGAAAAAGAAATACAGGAAGTAGTTTAAGCACATGTTCCTGTCAGTTCAAGCAGATGTCAGCAGATCATGAAGCTGTCTTCTCATCTATCTCCATCCGTTTGTTTTGAGCCGTAGAAAGCATCGTCTGTGAGTAAAAATGTGTTCATAAGATTGATATCTTTTAGTTTTCATGTATATTGATGGAAATGTTTGTTGCTAGATTAATATCTAGATTTCGGTTTGGTAACACCGCTCAGCATAGGACATGCTTATCATATCATGTATCTAGGTTATTGTAGATACCTGTACTGTATTTTATACTTTAATTCATCTGATTTTGGTTTGATATTTATGCTTTAGTAATTGTATAAAGAATTCATTCTACTTTATTTCTGTACTATTTCAGTTTTACACCTTGTCTGACAACAAGAGTCTACATAAATCTTGGAGCTTGAGACGCTACATCCTGACTCTCGTGTCATCATTCAGGGAGTTTGGCTGGCTGTCTAATTCTGGTTATGAACACCATTAGGAGGGCAGTACAATTACTGTTAGTAAATGGTTTGTGTGTGCTGATGCAACTGTTCGCTAAGCAAAGTTAAGCCTAAACTTTAGTGAATCACGAGTTAGTCATTGTGTATTTCTTGGTAATTAATACATACTGTTAATTAATGATTCGTTTATGGTGATTGAACTTTCTGCTAAGCATTAGTAAACCATCATTAGAATGTCAGATAACCCTCCTTTATTTATGAAAAAAACATTATCTCTTTGTTGTCTCCTACCACCTAGCCATTAACAAGTACTATTATGCATGTATGTTAATGGTTTGTGAACTGTTGCTTTAGCATCAGTGAAATCTTAATTAACCCTTTTATAATGGTTAGTGTGTGATGACTGGTAACATGGCAAACAGTAAGTTGAGGCTCATGTGACTGCCCCTCATGGATGTTTCTGGACATTAAAGGGGTATGCCACTATTTTGGGGCTTAATACAGTTAAAATTGTTGGCCAGGGTTTATAAAGGTGGTAAAGTGTCTTATTTTTCATGTAAGCCATTGTCTTGCTTTAAGACAAGTTAAAAGAGGGGGTAACACTTCCAAATAAGGGGCCATAATTAACAGTAAAGTAGCTACAAACTAATACTTAAGTAAGGGTTATAATCATAATATATCATTTACTAATAATAATCATTACTTAATGCCACATTAGACACATATTAATTCTTATTAATGCATATATTGAACATTAGTAAGCAGTGACTTAACTATTAGATAACTATTACCTTGTGTTACAAGTTAATAGCATATTATTATTCAGCTAATAGATAAGTAAGGGCACAGTTAATAGTTAAGTAGCTATCAGGTCATACTTAACTAAGGACCAAAACTAACACTTACTTAATACAAAAGTAAGGCATAACTAATGATTAAGTAATTAATCTACTGTGACATCCAGTTCACTCGTTCAAATCACTGTAATAGTGGCAACAGGAGCCATGATATAGCAAGGATTAGACGCAGACTTCTCAATGATGGTGGGGTGATGAGATGTAATTTTTTCATATAGCACTTATTAGTTTTAATGGTAAAAAAGCTACAATAAATGCAGAACATTATCAAGAGTAATAGTTTTGAAGCTAAACTAAACCATTCCTTTGTGGCAATTAAGTTAATGTTTGAGAATATTAGCTCCAAGTGCAGTGCATGATGGGTACACAATCTACAGACAACAATATTTTGGTATTATTTATTCATTAGATATGCCTTTCTTTTTTATTAAGTCAGTGTTAATTTAGATCCTTAGTTAAGTGACCTAATAGCTACTTAACTATGAACTGTACCCTTACTATTAGTTAAAGAATTACATGCTATGACCTTGTGACATGGTAAGGGGCCATATATATAAGGGGCCATAATTAACAGCAAATTAGCTATAACCTAATACTTTAGTAAGGGTTAATAATCACTACTTAACGCCACATAAGACACATATTAATTGTCATTAATTCATATGTTAAACATTAGTAAGCAGTTACTTAATTATTAGATAACTATTACCATGTGTCACAAGTTCATAGTGTGGCCCTGATGGAGTTTGATCTCTAAATAGTTTTCAAATGGAGCACCAGGTGCTGTTTTCAAGCAATATCCAGGCTGTGTGTGTGTGTGTGTGTGTGTGTGTGTGTGTGTGTGTGTGTGTGTGTGTGTGTGTGTGTGTGTGTGTGTGTGTGTGTGTGTGTGTTGGGGGGGAGGAGATTGAGGGGGTTGATGTTGTTTGGGCAGGTGTGTAATATACGATCAGGGTTGGAGCTATGGGTTATTTTGAAATATGGTGCGTGTGTGCGTGCGGGAATATGAGACCTTGAGGGGGCCTGTGGTCTCTCTTCAGTGCTCTTGAACATAAGACAGATTTTACTCTGCACATCACAGTGACTTCTGGAGGACATGACGCCAGTGAGCCAATAGTTGCTCTGGACCAAGTACACTGAGGGATGACAGGACACCTTTGAGACACCTTTCTTATTTATCCTGTTCCATGAGGACATAAAACATCAATAAAATACAATACAATACAATACAATACAACACGTACAGGGGTTGGACAAAATAAATGAGACACCTGCCATTTTAGTGTGGGAAGTTTCATGGCTCAAGTGGACAAGCCTGTTGGCCAATCTTCATTAATTGCACATTGCACCAGTAAAGCGAAGTGTGTCGATTAGCAGGGTAAGAGCACATTTTTTCTCAAAATTTTGCAATGCAGACACCCACACAGCATTAGGGGTGACATATCGGAGTTCAAAAAGGAGAAATTCTTGGGTGCGTGTGTAACTGTTGCATCTTTGACCGAGACAGCAAGCCTTTGTGATGTGTCAAGAGCCACGGTAAGCTATCCAAGGTAATGTCTAAATACCACCAAGAAGGATGGACCACATCCAACAGGACTGACTCGACTCAAGAGGAAGCTGCATGCGTGGATTACCTCGATTAGTTTGCGGAGGCGAGAGAAAAGGAGAGAGAGAGAGAAGGAGAGACTGTGATTGTGGAATCATGTGCGTGTCTATCTGTTCAAAGCGAGGACATGCAGGTGGCAAACGCACGCTGAGCAAAACAAGCCAATAAGCTTTCGGTGTGGCAGGCTTGGGCAAGCGGTTAAGGCGTCAGACTTGTAGCCCAAAGGTTGTTGGTTCGACTCCCAACCCGCCAAGTTGGTGGGGGGAGTAATTAACCAGTGCTCTCCTCCAAGACTGAGGTACCCTGAGCATGGTACTATCCCGCCGCACTGCACATGGTACCATCCCGCCGCACTGCATGGGTGAGGCATGAATGCAATTTCGCTGTGTGTAGTGAACACTTGTGTGCTGTGGAGTGCTATGTCACAATAATTTGGAATTGGAGTTTCCCAGTTGGACTTTCACTTCACTTCACTTCATTTTTAGCCTGATTATCATTGACGGTTGCAACGCTGAAGGTGTTGCGTCACTAGGAGGGCGCGTCTTGTCTACCTCATTTTACCCTCTCTGATCGGACCGTCACAGTTATCAGCAAGGAGAGTAGATATACAGGAGGGCTTACTGACGTCATAACAGCGTAGTACGAAATGATGGCGAGGGGAGTACGGAAATGTTCTTCTTCTTCTACGGTCAGTATTGGAAGCATCAGGGAAGCATGCAATGCCACTTCCGCGAGGGTCGGAGTGTGGAACAGGTCATAGGACAGCGTGAATGTTTGTCAGCTGTCCTTAATTACCCCCTGCAATTACTGCTGACCAACAGCTGCAGTTAATTTGGCCACAAACTGAACACTGACAACCGGATATCCTCTTTCGGCACATTGTCGCGGAGCTTCCGGATTTTGCGGAGTACGGATATAGTTGTATCCATACTCATGAACGGCGTGACGTTTTCCATGTGCGTTACGCCCATTTGTGGGGGAAAACAACACATGCAAGTCAATTGGTGATGTTGGGGATTAATAAACGAAAGATACGGACCTGTAGACTAGCGTTGTTCACGCGCAACATGCCGAAAACGTGTTGCGTTGCCGGTTGTTCAAATAATATAGCCAAACAGCCGTGGCTGAAGCATGGAATGTATTTATTTAGGCTAGCCAATGTAGCATGTAAGTCAATGAGACATTCGGTTTGTTTTCACCCATAAAGGGGCGTAACGCAAATTTAAGAGCAAAGTACCCGGATGACCGTTCATGAGTATCACGGTCTCGCACCCACTGACCATGCGGAAGGTAGTTTCCATTCGCTAGTGTCCTCAGGCAACACCCCCGTACTACACCGTGGCCAATGCATCCCCCCCCCCCCCCCCCACCCCCCCCCCCCAAGAGATTGTTCTTCTGTGTCGACTTTCTTTGGTTATCAGATTCATCAGTCGAGGCGAGATGGCAGAAGACAAACCCTCTAGTAGGAAACAAAAATACTACAAGACTCATTTTAAACCAGAGCCTATGCTAAAGCATATTCCTAACTCAGGTGAATAATGATGCACTGTTTGCAATTTTAGCACATTAATAACTATTCAATGAGAGGAAAGAGGAAAGAAAGAGAAGAGAGGATAAAAAAGTAGAAAGTAGGCCTATGCCATATAAATGTAGGCCTACAGTAGGCTAGATAACTAACCTTAAAATCAGATGAAAAAATGCTTTCAGTTTCTTTTATTTTGTTTAAACCATTAGGGGTGGTCATACTTTGAACAGGAAGCTGGTGCCATTTGGTAGCATTTTGGTTTAAATACCATTTATTTTCTTACCCAAGGCACAACAAGAAGACTCTTTGAGACCTTAGAGACATATTTTATGATAATAATGGTCCAGCATAGGCTACTGCAATAGGGCTACAGTATATTTAGGGCCTAGGCCATTGAGTGACATAAAGGCAATCAGAAGAGTTTACACACACACTTACCTCACATGGAGTCAGTAGGCCTATAACGACTTAAGTGGGCCCACTATTTTCTTTGTTTTGGTTTGAATTCTTGCAACTGCATTTTAGATTAGGCCTACTATCCATCATCACAACAGTTTTTTGTGTCGATAAACTATCTCCCTGACATCCGTTTTTGTCTTCTTCTTCTTCTTCTTCTTCTAGGTAATGGCGGTTTACAATGTAGCTTGTATATCGCCACCTACTGTACAGGAGTGTGTGATACGATCATGAAATCATGGCAGGGCATAATAAATTAAAGGGAAAAAAAAAAAAGAAAGAAAGAAAGAAAGAAAGAAAGAAAGAAAGAAAGAAAGAAAGAAAGAAAGGTGTATCTATATCCTGTCCATTAGACCTGTATCACCTAGGTACCTCATAAGGCCTTTGAGTCTAGTGCCTTGCATTCCCTCTTCCTTCAAGATGGTTTGGATATCATCCTCTCCTTCCTGCTCTCTCCAGTGTGACCTGTGTTCAGAAAATTTACTGCAGTGAAAAAGAATGTGCTCAACATCTTCTTTAACTTGACATTCAGTGCAAAGTCCATCACTTTTACCCAAGACATGTAATGTGGCGTTGATGCCAGCATGCCCCAGTCTCAGTCTTGTGAACACAACTTCCTCCCTTCTTCCCAGCCCCACTGATGTGATTCTTTTCCCCCCAACCTGCGGTTGCACATTAAAGTACTTCCTGCCCTTTATGTCTGACTCCCATTCATCCTGCCACATATTCATGATTTCTGTCTTGATATAAGATTTAGCTTCTCCTTTCCCTAGTGGAACATGGATTGAGATACCTTGGTGGCCTAATGCATCTTTGGCAGCTTTATCGGCGGTGTCATTACCCTTGAGGCCCTTATGAGCTGGGACCCAGCAAAATTGGACAATGAGCCCTAGATTACTAAGTTGAGCCAAGAGCTGTCTTGTTTCAATAATTAAGTCATCTCTTACTGCATGTCCAGAGATAAAGCTTTCCAAGACTGAGAGTGAATCTGTGCAGATGACTGATTTAAAAGGCTTGACTTCTTCTATCCATCTCAGGGCAGTGATTATAGCAGTTAGTTCTACTGAATATATGGATAAGAAGTTATTCAGTCGGTACCCATACGTCCTTTGGAATTCAGGTATATAGATTCCAATACTACACTGGCCAGTTTGAGGGTTTTTTGAGCCATCTGTAAATATATGTAGGAACCCATAAAAAGCAGACTTCAGATATGTTTTACAATGTATTGCAAATCCATCATCATTAGGGTGGTCTTCCTTCACTTTCAGTAGCTCTGTGTTAACATCTGGGGCAGGAAGGATCCATGGGGGTACATTACTCATTACCAATGCAGAGTTAAATTCAAGGCTTTTTAAACCAAACATGCTTGCATCCCCTTCAATGTTCCACCCAAATCCCTTTCCTTCTTTATAATATTCCCAACAATCTTGGAGCACTGACATGGCTGGGCTGTCGGTGCTACACTGTAGCCTGACCCAGTAGGTCAGTGCCAATTTCTTAAAGCGCATCTGAATAGGAGCTTCCTCTGCCTCCACTTGCAGGGCGCTAATGGGAGTTGTCTTAATGGCACCCAGGGCTATTCTCAGGGCCCTTGAGTGTACTCTTTCAAGCTTCATGAGGGACGTTTTACAGGCAGCTCCATAAACTATACAACCATAATCAGTATTTGACCTAATCAAGGCTCTAAAAATATTGAGTAAAGATTGTCTATCTGCGCCCCAGCAGAGACCAGAGACCATACGCATTAAGTTCAAGACCTTTTTGCATTTTGTTTCTACATATTCAATGTGTCGTTTCCAGGTGAGTTTATTGTCCAACCAAAGACCCAGGTACTTGAAGTCATCTCCTCTTTTGAGAGGCTGGTCATAAAGTAAAATTTCATGGGCTTCTGACACGTTCTTCCTTGTGAAATAAGTCACTTGTGATTTTTGCACAGAAAACTTAAAACCCCACTCCATTCCCCACTGTTCTAAAATATACAGTTCCTTCTGTATTGTTTTAGTGATGTGCGGGATATTATTCCCCCTCCTCCATATGACAGCATCATCAGCATACAGTAAACCATTGTTCATATTGCTCAGTTTCTCAAATATGTCATTAATCATGAGATTAAACAAAATTGGGCTTATCACACTACCTTGTGGAATTCCCCCTTCCACAGAGAATTCATTGGAAAGGACCTCACCAACCCTAACCCTCAGTGTACGCTGTGATAGGAAATTTAAGATGTAATTATACATCTTCCCTTCAATGCCCATTTTATTTAGTTTGATTAAGAGTCCTTCTCTCCACATTGTGTCATAGGCTTTTTCGATGTCTAGGAAGATTGCTACCATTGCTTCCTTCATAGTCAGTGCTTTCTCAATTTCATTGGTTAGTTTAACCAGGGCATCAGTAGTTGACCTTTGTTTTCTAAATCCAGTTTGATAGCCATATAGTAAATTATTATATTCCAGAAAGTAGTTTAGTCTAGCCACAACCATTTTTTCCATAAGTTTGCCCAGGTGAGAAGTGAGGGCAATTGGTCTATAATTACCTGGATCACATTTGTCCTTACCAGGTTTATGAAATGGGAGGATTGTTGATCTCTTCCATGCCGCTGGTATTGCGCCCTCCTCCCATACTTTGTTAAAAAGTTTCAGGATAATTTCCAAAACCTCATCAGGGAGTTGTCTAAACATGGCATAGCAAAGGCCATCACTACCAGGCGCAGAGTAGCCTGTATTCTTTAGGGCCATCTTTAGCTCAGTCATACTAAAATCAAGATCTATACTAGACTTGTTTGATTCCTTCTTAGTGAGGAGGTCCTCATTCATACTTAACATTTCCTCTTTCTTTTTTTTGAAGCAGTCTTCCAGGTGGTGACCTTTATGAACATCTGCAAAAGTTTTAGCCAGTATATTAGCTTTCTCTACATCTGTGGTATAATACCCATCCCTGTCAGTTAAGACAGGAATATGAGGGGGTATATATCTACCAGTCATCTTTTTAATCATCATCCATACTTGATTAAGTGAAGTTTCTCTGCCTATAGATGAACAGAATTCTCTCCAGGATTCTCTTTTCGCCTCTTTAATAATACGTCTAGCTAGTGCCTTCTTGTTTTGATAGTCCAGTAAGTTGTCAGATGTTAAAGTTTTACGTAGTATCTTTAAAGCCTTGTTTCGATCCTTTATTGCTTTAGTACATTTATCATTCCACCAGGGGACATTCTTCATATTTCTTTGCCCTTCACTCATTGGTATCGACTGTCTTGCTATAAAATAGAGGAATGAGCTTATGCCATCATTCATGTTTTCCACATTCTGCTCAGCATCTGATGGACGTTCGGACAATTCTGTAGACATGCTCTGGAATTCTTCCCAGTTAGCTTTCCAAAACAGCCACTTATGGTGGACATACTTCGGTTCAGTCCTGATTTCCACATCCATTTTACACCATATAGGGAAATGATCGCTGCCAATAGTAGTTGTTTGGTCAGTGCACCATTGACATCTGTAAGCTAATCTTCTGTCAACTAAGGTTAAGTCAATGCATGAAGCTTCATTCTTAAGGATATTGAGTCTAGTGCCAGAGCCATCATTTACACACACTAGCATTCTGTCCATAATTACGTCTTCAACCACCATGCCATTCATGTCTGTGTGCTTACTACCCCACAAACTATTGTGGGCATTAAAATCGCCACACCATATCTCTGTGTGGCTCCTCTTAATAATACCATTTAGGAGATCACTTGTTAAGGCTTTGCATGGGTTATAATAATTGATGATGGTATAAGTTTCCTTAGACCCATTAAATATTTCTGTGACAATACATTCATGTTCACCGCTTACTTTAATACACTTATATGGAATGCCTTCTTTGATAAAGGTTACACATCCACCACCTCTTTCATTACTTCTGTCATACCTGATCGCACTATAGCCCTTAATAATAAATTGCAGGTGTGGTTTCAACCATGTCTCCTGAATACATATAACCTCAGGTTTATCAGTTAGTTCATGAATATATCTTTTGAGTTCCTGACCATTAGCTATTAAGCTTCGTGCATTCCATTGTAAAATGAAAAACACCATAATCCATTCAAGTACTATCTTGGCTCTGTCCATATTTGCGATTTATCATTAGATGTATCTCATCCATTGTAGTACTAGACCCCAAGAAACCATTGGCAATTTCCACAATTGAACTAATCCTATCACGTTTCCTTTTGATTTTCAAGGTTGTATTCATTACTGTACACAAGAATGCAATAAATTCATTTTTGTTCACCAATAGTGTATCCTTTGTTATATAATTGTTGCATGCACATTTCCTAGGTTCTGGTATCGGCCTATTCAGGTGCTGACTTCCATTCAGTAGACCCTGCCCATTGCTTTGGCTTATTCTGTGATATTGGCTCCCTGCAGTGCTAGATCGGGGTACGGGTGTAGGGGCGCTAGCGGCCTTGTCATTCTGAACCGTCTTAAGGGCATTCGCATAAGACATTTTACGCAAAACTCTGCATTTCTGTACTTCCTTTGCCTCTTTTTGTTTTTCACAGCCACCATACGCAGCACTATGTGGGCCGCCACAATTGCAGCATTTTAACACATCTGCTTCGCATTTACCATAGTCGTGGTCCCCACCACATTTCGAACACCTGACTTTCCCTCTGCATTGGCTTGCAACATGACCAAATCTTTGGCATTGGAAGCACCTTAGCGGGGGAGGAACATATTCGCCCACCGTGTATGACATATATCCCATTTGGACTCGCGCTGGCAAGTCTTTATCAAAAGTTAGCAAAATTGACAAACTGTCTATTTTCTCTTTTCCTTTTGTCAGACGTTTGACCTCGGTTACACCATACTGGGACAGTGTCTCTTTAATTTCCTCTACAGATACAGAGGTAGGGATTCCTGAGATGACCCCTCTTGCTCTAGACTTTGTACCAGGAACATGCACAGATATCTTCAAGTTATTAAGTGTGGTTTTCTTCAGTATGATTTTGCGTTGCTCTTCTGATTTGGCGTATATCAACAGCCTACCATTTCCCAGGAATGTGGCGCGTTGGATATTACCTATCTCTTTCTGAATGGCCTTAGTGATATGCATGGGATGATGGTCTGGTCCACCTTTAGTTTCAAAGGAAACAATTACTTTCCATGAGTCAGTCACGCTACCTACATTAGCATTGGGCTTAGGTCGTTCTCTAACAACTCTGGATTTTTTGCTTATCACTGACGCCATTTAGGCCTTGAGCCAGAAGCCAAAAATTGACCACTCGCAATCGAACGGGTGGGCAAGTTCTAATCTGTTTTTTTGACTTCTTGGACATCTCAAGTTAACAGTTTGGCATGATAACCATTGCAAACAGGTAGCTTTTTGGTAGTTATCACGTGTTGAAATGGTGGACCAGTAAAATGGAAATGTGAAAAATCGGTATTGTGGTTCTTTGTTATTATGTAGTTTGTTGACCACACAGGGTGCTTAAATGACCCCAGGGATGCTTTCCCTTCTATCAGGACCCTACAGGAGTTGTTAGACCACACTAATAGGCTAATAGAATCACCTCAGCAATATGTGAATGACAAAATGTGATAAAATATGAAATCCGTTTTTGTTTTTATTAAGCTTATTATTATTACATTTCCCCCAACAGTAAAACAAAAACAAAAAACATAATGAACAAACACATACTAACATGTGATAACCATACTGTACATTAACATGGCATGATAACCATTGCAAATGGTGGACCAGTAAAACGGAAATGTGAAAACTGTATTGTTTTTTGTTATTATGCAGTTTGTTGACCACACAGGGTGCCTACATTTCCTCAGGGATGCTTTCCATTCAATCAAGACCCTAAAGAGGTTGTTAGACCATACCAATTGACCTAATATAATCACCAAAGCAATATGTGATTGACAAAATGTGATAAAAATGACAACATATGAAATCTTTTTTTCTTAACTTTTCCTGCAACAGCAAGAATAAATAAAGAGCATTATTTCAGTCCTCAGGATCTGACTCAGTCTAGTAAATATCTGTAAATATGTCACCATGATTATCCTCTTCATGCTGATATACACATGTTTGAAGTTTTCAGAGGGTTGTGCAGCATTTCCAGCTACTTCTCAGACATTGGCAATCCAGCAGTTTACATTGATGGCTGTACTTGCAAGACATCAGTTGTAACACTGCCTCAGGGGCTGAATATCCCCACATCCACTGTATAGTGAGATGGACATTTTCATCGTTGGCCCAGACATGGTCAAGTGGGCTTGGGATTTGTGAATGCTGCTGAAGACTTGCTTTCCAGATGCCAGACTGATAGTTGGCACACACTACTAGTCCTCACATGGTGGAAATTGGCTTGATTCACACTCTCCATGCTCAGTGCAGAAAAGCTGGTAGCGGGCTGTATTTATGTTCTACGTATTTGTCGATGCTATGTAGAGTTGGCACCTAAATGCTTCACGAATAGGTCCATGGACAGTTCCCAGTCCCGTCCCAGCTCATGAAAAAACTGTTTGAAAGAGCTCTGAACTCATCGTGAGCTTTAAGGCTGAGCTTTCCACGACCTGCACATCCTTTTGTGTTTTTATGATTATTTTTGTATTTACTTTTCTATTGTAGCCCTAGCCTCTTCCCCCTTACATTAGAAAATTAGTATTTCAAGTAAAGATACTGTATACCCTATCACATAACCTCATGGCTTGGTGGTACTCACACTGGGTACAAAGTAGTTCAAGAAAACCATCATGTGGTGTACTCCAACTGTCATGTGGTGTACCCCGGCCGCCTTTAACGCCATAACGCAGTCCCTCTATTATAACAGATATTGTCATTATTTGGTGTCATTATTGTCACCAAAATGGTAATAGAGCTTGGGAAGTCCCGCCCCTTAGTTCCGCATTTCACGGGACCTAAGCTGACCATCTAACAACATGGTAGAGAGTAATTATCTTCCAATCTCAGTCATTACATGCGCTGGGCAATGTTAGCAATGTTCTTATAATGTAGTTCAGCGTTTTCAGCCAAGAGTGAATTGGCCTGTCGCCAGGCCCATTTCCAGTAAGAGGCTATCAGGGGTGGAAAGAATACTAAAACATGTAATTAAGTAAAAGTAAAATTACATCTTTAAAAATCTACTTAAGTAAAAGTAAAAAAAAAATACTTAATAAAAATGTGATTTGAGTAAAAGTTACCTTCAGTTTGCTTTTATATCGCTTTCCTTCAATAGCACCCTTCGTGACCTCTAGCTATCTCTGCACAAGTCATCTTCCAATAACCTGGCGATCGCACAACAAAATTCTGTGTGTGCTGGTGTGGCAAAGTTGCAGGGCTAGGGTCAGCCCATTCATACAACAGCCCATTACTCTGAACTTAAGGGTCTGGATTTCATTGCGTTTGGGTCGTGGGCCTTAAATTGCAAAGACTGGGAAGCCTACCAAAGGAAATAGTCTGGTGGATTTCATTTAATTGCCAGTTGTGAGATTAAATTCATGAATAATTTTGTTAATAAACAATAATTCTTGTATATATTTTAAAACAACTGTTTTCAGGCTGCGCTGGTACTCCCTCAGCTTGAGTCCTTGGTGTGTGCTCTACTATTCCCAGCCAGTTACTTGCAACTCTATTGTGTACCGTCTGTGGGCTGTCGGACTAATGGTATGGGGCCGGCGGGCCCTAGATAGTCATCTAATAGATTAGTCCAAAATATATAATTTATGTTAAATGGTAAAAACACACAATTTCCCTTCATGTCTGACAGATTTTCCCCTTTATCTCAATTTTGCCTACCTCAGAATTTACTCAGACCTCAAGGTAGATTCAAATGTAAGTAAAATACTTTGGCCAAACTGTAATTTGGGTAGAAGTAAAATCACCTATTTTAATAACTACTTTGGACTCAGTTACTCATCAAAGTACTCAATTACAATAATTTGAGTAAATGTAATTAGTTACTTTCCATCCCTGGAGGCTATGGAACTTTTGTATGAGGTGGCGCCTTGTCAGTATACTGTACTTAAGTACTACTTATTACTACTTAAGTGTTTTTGGGAAACTCAGCCGAAGACAATATTATAAGAGTTACCAGCAGGGACAGCCAGATGAAGGTAGATAACTGAGCAGAAGGAGACAAATGCAAGCAGACTCATGCTGTCCACTGCATCTGTCAGGCACAGACACACAGCCAATGCCACACCAACACACATGCACATTATGTGTTTTCTCTGGGTTTCTGGTAATGTGTTGTCTGGCGGCAAACGCCAGACTATATCGTCTAGCAGTTCGAAAAGAACGTGCAAGGCAGCATGGGTACTCCCAGGCTAGGTAATGTGTGGAATGATCAAAATTTTAGAATAGCATAACATGTGAATCTAGAAACCATCACTTATTTTCACATAGTAAATGTACTTTCATTACCAGACACTGAAGCAGCAACTGTAAGGGAATGCAACTCATCATTTTTTTATTCTTAATAATGTAATCGTGAAATATGTAATCTGTTATTCCCCATTACTGGCCTGCTCTCTGGACTCGGAAGGCTTTGAAGGTGAGGTGATCCCTCACCCCTCCTACTTTAAGTGCAGAGCGGGTCAGTCTGTTGATTTGGGACTTTATTTTTACTATTTCCAAACACAAGTGATTGCATCATTGGCATGCACAGATCTAGGAACGGACTTGGTGGTTCTAAAGCAACAGCCCCTTTGCCGTACTGGACGAAAAAAGGCCTTTTTTTAAAGTTCCTTTTTTTTTTTTTTTGTCACAATGTGGTCCATATTGGCATGATCATCTATGGTAACGATTCTTGAGATCAAAAGCATGTGACAATTCACCTTGATCTAACATAGCATAATAGAAGGGTGGGGACTCTAACTTATGTCTCAAGGGCCGTTTACGGCCCCTGATGTAATTTTAATCTTATGCAGTTTCACATGGAATATGACATGTTTTGTAAAGAACTGTTAGAAATTTAATTTGCAATACAATTAAGTTATGTTTTCAGGGGACCTAGTGAAGGTGAGGTCTGTTGTGAAGGTGTCCACCTTCAATATAGGCCTAACTGCAGGGGGAAATCCTGGTTTGTGTTCATAGTACAGCCCTTTATAAAAATTGAAGTGGCCCTCGAATGAAAACGGCTCCCCACTCCTGCTCTGGCAAGGCAACCGGAAGTTCCACATGCCCCCCGCCCCCACCTTGAGCACCTGCCCCCCAAAATGTCTGCATGCCACTGGATGTAGTACACTCTCAACAACAGCATGGTAAAAAAAAGTTACTTTATCCTTAGTCTATGTAAAGAGTGCAGTCTCTGCTTCATCCAATAGGTCTTTGTCTACATATCAAATTTGGGTGTGTATGTAAAATAGCTCACATTTAAGTACATTACACTTTGTGTGGATAATGAAACACAACTTTCAAGAAAACTTGTAATACAAAACCCACCTGTATTGTAATGTAGATGATAAACTGGGAAAATTGTTGTATTTTTGTACCCAATCTACCAGTATTTTCTCGCTTGGGAAATAAACACTAATTTTTTAATGAAAAGTCAGTGAAAATGGGGGCCTGAACTAAATTAAGTGGGAAATCTGTGTAACGTGCCCTTTAAACTATCTAAGAATTTTGTAGAACAACTTTTCCTATAAATATATTTACCTCACAGTCATTTTTACTTTCAATTTATCAAGATATTAGCAAATTAGCCTAGGCGTTTTTAGTGTAAAATGGTTCAAATAAGAAATGCATGATAAATATGATAAAGCTACTGTTCTGCAAAGGTTATCATACCAATTCATAAACTAGACATATATATCAATATTAAAATACCAACAAGACTTTGCCCACCCTTTCGATTGCGATCGGCGGTCTGGCTCATGGACTAATTGATTCTCCACTGCTATCCCTGTCCGATAACTTCCTCACCCGGCTAAGTTGATCCCAAAACATGTCATCCACATCACTAAAACCAAAAGGCCCGCCTGACTTTTCCGCCATGATCATTCACATTCACTGTACAGCTTTAGTGGGATATAAATAGATCAGCGTTACCGCGTATGACAGAGATTTGAATTCACCGCTGCCAGCAACCGGAAACGACGTCCTCTCCTCGTCCTCGAGCCCCATCCGTTTTTGGAACTTGGGATGTCTGCATAAATGACCCCGCTCGGCGCTAGGTCGCTGTAGGGTTAAACTGCTCCCAATTAGCGGAGCGCGAGTTGGCTGAACAGCCACAGCTGTCCTCAGCGCAGCCAATGTGTGTGTGCGAGGCAAAACTCAAACGCAGGTGCTTATAATTAGGTTCAGGTTGCCTCGATCGGTTTTGGAAAGACGCGCTGAGTCGCACACAAAAGCTTGCTGTGCTTGACTTCAATCATTTGGAAATACTAACGTGACGCTGGGAACCTGGAGAGGGAGCTGGGTAAGCGCTTGTGGTTTTAATTTACTTCGTGGTAGAACTGGTCATTTGTGGCGAGACGTAAAGTGTCATTCAAACTGCATTTGTCTCATAACAGTGTATTGTGTGGTAGTGTTGGACAGTTTTCTTCCTTTGTTTCCCACTCTTTGTAACGTTGTAATGTTAATGGCCGGGCACAAGTTGGCGTGATGCCTTTATTCACACATAATTCACAAAAAAACAAAACCGAACAAAAATCCAAGCAAAATCGTCAACTTGACATCTATATTATTTGGTCAAATGCAACGTAGGCTAACAGCATATTACAGAATGGCCTACGCAAAAGCAACTCGATATTGACAATTTTGTCTAGAAGCTTGCAATTGTTTTCAGTCCAGAAGGTCCCGTTATTGCAATCGAGCTAGGCTATTCTGCCCTACAATTTCAGAACGCAGTATAATTCAAAATGCCAAACTGAGAAAAAAGGCTTTAAAGTTTCCTTTCTGTCCACGCGACTGTGTTGGAGGTAAAGTGGTGATGACACTTCCATATAATACTTTTTTAGGGTGAAAATTTATGCACACAAGAAAAAAGCAAAAAAAACAACATTCTCATTACTTTTTAGCTGAAAAATCATTATACTGCGCTCTGTTGTGGTATTACTGTCTACACCAAAACCACGGTGTCAATGGAGAAGTGCAGTATAAAAGTGCAGTATCGCATTATACTGCGTTCTTGGCTAGTAGCCTACCACGTAACCTACTAAAACCACAAAGCGCAGTATAATCAGTTTTTTGCGTTTTTTTCCGAAACGGGACCAAGTTGGGCCGAAAAATTTTAACACAAGAAGAAGGTATTTTAAAGCCAATTTCCGGTCTAAACCCATTTTCGACCATTTTCAAGATACTGCGTTCTGATATTGTAGGGCAGCATTGGAAGCATTAGGCCTATGTTTGGGACTGAACCTACATGTAGGCCTATTTTTTTGTAGGTGGACAAAATAATTTGGCCTAATAAAAAAGAACGTCGTTATCAACATATTAAGCCAAAATGCCATAATAGCCTACTCCATGTAACTTTATCGATGCAATTTTATTTAACTGTTATTCTAACAGTTAGTAGTGCGTCATTGGTTTACTGGTAGTCCAGTTATTGAAAATGAGGCATATTAGAACCATGGTGTTTGAGATTTAAAGTAATGTTTTTTATATGTGGACAAAATGTTATAATAAATAATATATAATAAACCAATAAAAAACACCCTCTTGCATGATGCCACCGACCTCAGCTCTAGTGCACGAGTAAGCTTAGGCTATACGCACAACCCAAACAGGCCCGTTTCTTGGATTTTGGGGCCCCTAGGCAAAGGGGTTGTCGGGGTCCCTAGGGGACGGGGACGGGGGAGCCTGACAGGGCAGAGACTGCGCCAGAATTTCTGTTTCGGTTGGGCCAGACCATTACAACATAATGTCACAATCCATGTAAACCTAATGGAACAAACAGGAATTTGCCTGGGCACATGCATGAAGGGCAACGAAGGCATAACGAGCAAGCATACACCAGCATTTCCTGTGATCACTACAGTTCATTTTATGACACTTCATGAATAAGACCTGGGCAAATACAGCCCATACAATTCAATAGGCTCACACTTTCTCATGTAGGCTAATTGAATGTCCTGTTGTTTACTGTAACCTGGCCTATCTCACATGAGAGTAGGCCTGGCTATGGCTACTTATTATAAAGCTGTTTAAAATCTTAATTGCTGTTGAATACATAACCTGTCGTCCTTGGGGGCCCCTCCTAGTCGGGGGCCCTAGGCAACTGCCTATGTTGCTTACCTCAACGCAACGGGCCTGAACCCAAATCCCGTCCATCCGGGCCGACACGGTGTGAAACTAGTGAGTCCTGGCACAGGTGGCATTTCGTTTCAAATGGTTTCAAATTGCTTTTTTTGTACTGCAGGGTAGAAAAAAAAGGACAAAAAAGCTTCCACCTCCCAGAAAAAAAGGGTTCAGATGAAGGTTCTGCCTCCCCCTTCATATCCTCTCTTGACATTTAGGATCCTTTTAGCTGCTCTCCATGTCTAGAAACTGTCCTGATCAGCTGCCTTGGACTGCTGAAGTGCCTTTCGTCCAATAGATCTTGGACTGCTGCTACTGTGGGTGGAGGAGTTCTGGACTTGGACTGTGTGTTGTCCCGGACTGCAATTGGGTGTTGTGCCTTCAGTCGACTTTGAGTATGAGTACTGCATTGAACGTTTTCCTCTGCATTAGTGATACTGTCTCTTGCTTGTAACGCAGGGTCTTGTACTGGCTTTGTTGACCACTGAAGGAACTGTGCACTGTTGTGCTTTCAGTTAGGTCTTCGGGACTGGCCTGATGATGTCTGCAATGTTCAGAGAGAACCTGGATCACCAATCTGTTTTTTGACCCTACCACAAATCATGATATGGCAATCACAAATAAAGAATTAGGTCAAATCTTTCCAACCACTTTTAAAATCTAACCGAGGGTGCACCATTTCTGCAAAAAGAACTATTGACTCATAAAACAGTACAGTCCAGAAATCTAAGGCTGAGAAACTAATGAACAGGCACAGTGGGGGGATATGATATTGGTAAGCAAGAATTCTGTAACCATGGCAAGGGTGTCTGCCCCAGACGATATATTTTTTTAAAAATAAAAACGCTCTCAAATGGTAGATTTTTAAGCAGACAACCTCCCTGCTACTACTCAGTCATTTTTCTACCACGCTGTGTTTCGTATTGCATCCACCACGCACTTGAAAATAATACAATCCAAACACAACACAAAAAGTTGTGTTGTAATAGCCTTCCGCTTACAGCAACAATTCACATTTAATGCATTAAACAATAGGCTAACTGCACATCACCGCATCGCAGTCATCATTCCAGAAGGGTTGTGTTCTGGACCAGGTAATCGAAATGAAATCAAACGTGGCCACGGATAGCCTACTGTAGCGACCAAGAATAACCACCTGCGTTAGGCCTACTCCATGGTTTCAATTACAGGCTTCCAGTGCCCTTACTTTGCGTTGTCTTGACCGCAGAATGTATCCCAACCTCTCACTGTAACCACACATTTCCAAAATTATAGTCCCAAGTTCCAGCTTGTAGTCCATATAATAGCAAGAAAGGGACTATTGTGCTACAATTTAGCTATCCCACTCAGCTCACTTGTGTTGACTCATGTTATCCGAAATATTGGTCATATGCATGCACATTGTTCATTCGTTTCTTCTTGCATTTGTCAACATCCAAAACAGTTCCGTGTCGAGAAACGGCACGTTAGTGAACAATCTCTTGACATTTGCCCAGTGCTTGTTACAGCACTTCACAGACTGATAATACACTGTAAATGGAGCATCTCGCCGTCTACTGTGCGATGTCAACTGGCCTGGGACAGTTTGGTTGCAGTACAGAGAGTAATGCTGTCTTCGAGAGTAACTCTTATTATAAAAGCAACTGTCTGGAGCAAAAAAAATTTTAAATGTAAACTGGCGTCTGTGCAACGTTCACGGAGAGAGATTATGTCGCTTCATTTTCAGTTTGTATTTGCGCTGGATTTGACGCTTTCTCTGATGCCAACCAACTGGAAGGGGGGGCCCCCTCCAGCTGGGGGTACTTTGACTAAACTGTCGTTGTGCCTTATCTTTCGGCACTTGACTTGACGCTGTCGTTGATGCAAACCAATTGGAAGGGGGGGGGGCTCGAGCAGGGGGTATTAGGGAGGCGCTGTTGCTTCCCTCGCAGCAGAGCCATTCATACAGATTACTCTGTCTTATTATAAAGCTGTTTAAAATTTTAATTGCTGTTGAATACATAACCTGTCGTCCTTGGGGGCCCCTCCTAGTCGGGGGCCCTAGGCAACTGCCTACGTTGCTTACCTTAACGCAACGGGCCTGAACCCAAATCCCGTCCATCCGGGCGGACACGGTGTGAAACTAGTGAGTCCTGGCACAGGTGGCATTTCGTTTCAAATGGTTTCAAATTGCTTTTTTGTACTGCAGGGTAGCCTGGACCTTACGTTCTCTGTATGAGGTGTGTAGTCAAAAGATTGTGTGCCAGCAGTGCGGAAACGTGAGGATAGGCCTACGTCCATACAACCATTCATTCTGAGCGCTGCTGTCATTTCACCTGGTTGACCTCATGTTTTCAGATGTGTCCTATTATCTCTAGAAGGCGGTCTGCCGGTCCGTCTGAAATGCTTTCTTAAACTTGTAATTCCCTCCTGTGTCCACAAGATGGCAATGCATAGGCGGACACATCTTGGTCCGTCTGTCGGACTTGTTTTGTCTTGTAGTGTGACGTGGGGCTTATTGACCATTAAGCCACATGCAATGTGGCTCGGGAGTTTTTACTTGGTGTAGGCTACGCGCAGTAGCGCGGAAAGTGTCTGTATTGCAGGTGATGTAGTGATGTAGGCCTATCTCTCTCCGTGTGGGTGTGTGAATGTTTAAATGCAGTGTATTTAATTCTTTTATTTTGTGTTTTATATGTTTAAAGGTTTCTGGTCTGCTGTTCTACAATTACTCCATCTGTTACCACTACTTCAAGACAACTACTTCAAAACATCAACGTCAGTGACCTCAATAAAAAAGACAAGACGAGTGGAATACTATGTCTGTGTACAGTCCTCTTTCAAGTGTGGAAACCCAGTGCTGACATAGACTTGACAGTGAGAAACTTCGACAGTGAATAACCGCCAGAGTGGAAAACCAATGCACTATTGGAAACTGCCGAGTGCCAATGCATCACCGTTGCACCAGTGAGCCGCAGTGGACCACCATCTAAAGAGTGCATCACGCCGTTGACCCGTGTACAGCCTTCTGCTGCCAGTGACCAAGACTCAAAGACTCTACTCACACCACAACCCAACAGAGAGAAGACACTTCACCTGGGGGCCTGGAGGATAAAGCTTGAAGAAAAGAAGAAGAAAAAAAACAAGCTCGAAGGAAAAAAAAGGGAAAAAAAGCTTCCACCTCCCAGAAAAAAGGATTCAGATGAAGGTTCTGCCTCCCCCTTCATATCCTCTCTTGACATTTAGGATCCTTTTAGCTGCTCTCCATGTCTAGAAACTGTCCTGATCAGCTGCCTTGGACTGCTGAAGTGCCTTTCGTCCAATAGATCTTGGACTGCTGCTACTGTGGGTGGAGGAGTTCTGGACTTGGACTGTGCGTTGTCCCGGACTGCAATTGGGTGTTGTGCCTTCAGTCGACTTTGAGTATGAGTACTGCAATGAACGTTTTCCTCTGCATTAGTGACACTGTCTCTTGCTTGTAACGCAGGGTCTTGTACTGGCTTTGTTGACCACTGAAGGAACTGTGCACTGTTGTGCTTTCAGTTAGGTCTTCGGGACTGGCCTGATGATGTCTGCAATGTTCAGAGAGAACCTGGATCACCAATCTCAGTAGAGTAGAGTAGAGCAGAGTAGAGTATATTAGAGTAGAGTTGTAGAGGCTTGGCTTAGGTTAGTGGTTCTGGTGTTACAGGTGCTTTGGGCGGCGGAGGCATTGTCATGCGCAGGGCCTGTCCTGATGCCTGGCTGGAGGTTGCTCCACGGTTCCTTCGGCTACCTTGAGGTGGGTGGCCAACCGGGTCAGTGGAATGCCTTGCTGCGCAGGTGGGAGGTGGTCTCGCTGTGTGGAGAAGGACGTTCACTGCAGTGCTTGTCCGGACTCAGCTGGGGGCAAGGCACCCGGTTGCAGTCTGGGGTGGCGTGTGGGCCAGCTCCGGGGCTCCACTGCCAACAGTGGCAGTGGTCCAAGAACCGTTGGGCGAAGGGTGCTTCGGCCGTCTGGGAAGGCTGTTTGGGGCAGTTGCATGGACATGGAAACCGGCTGAGGGATTCCTGAGTGTCGGGAGGGGATCTGGGGGCAGTGCCACGCCGAGCCTCCAGGGGAGATGGGACTACCAGGACCTCCCAGACCCACAGACAGGGTTTGCTGCCGCAGCGTGTGCATGTACACCGGATCTCAGAAGGGAGGTGGGACTGCCATGATCTCCTGGATGCACAGAAGAGAGGGTGGGTACACAACATGCAGTAAGACCCTGTTGTAAACACGTATATTGATATTTTTGGAACGCATTTGTCTCTTTTAGTAGTAGTAGTTTAATAGTTTTTTTAAGTTTTAGTGGAGATTTCTAAGGTACACCTGTCAGTAGGGTGTGTTTCATTTGATCGACATACTGTTAATATATGCAAGATAAAATAAATATTTGCTTTAAAAAATATCTGCATATGTACGTGTAATCAAGACCTGAGATGTGAAAAACACACACACACACACACACACACACACACTTAAAACCAGCCCGAATGCTGGACTAATGCATACACTCAAAATAAGAAATAAAGTCCGCAACACCAGGGCTTTCATCGATCTTTTATTATTTTGATGGCCCTTAATCAGACCTAATATGAAATTAAGCCTTGGTGCTGTGGCATTATTGGATTGTATTTATTTCAGTACTGTACAATATCTTCCTGTGGAAATCTGACTTGTCACTGATGGAACAAACTAATTTGCCATCTATTTTTTCTAATACCATTCTAGTACCTGTACCTCTTGATGCCATTTAGTGTTTCATGCCATCGTCAGTCCTTCTTGTGTGATGCCATCTGCAGCACACTGTTCATTGTGTCTGTGTCTGTCTGTCTGTCTCTGTGACTTCAGGGCTTCGTCAGGAGTGTAGGCGACACTGGACCACTGGAACCAGGCGAATGACCAGGCCCTGCAGTTAGTATACACCCACACATTCGTACACACACACACACACACACTGAGTAATGTGTGACAAGCAGGGACTGATGAGTTGCACTGTACACACGTACAGTATATACACACCCACACACAGTTTAATGCTCCAGAGAAATGTATAATCCATTCATAAATTATGTCCTTGATAACGTTTCTGTATCTGTATTTTCTGTATCTTTCCCTTTGCTGTATATTTTCACTATGTTTATTTAACTTGTAATGCAACAAGCGTAGGATATTGTTATACCTGTCTATAATATTGTGTCAGCAGGGTGCAAGAGCCTTAGCTACATCACAGACTTTTTTTTAACTTAAAACATGTATTAATAATGCTCATGTGTGTGGTTGGGGAGGGGGGGTGATCTGGAATAGACAGAGTTAGAGATAGACCGATGTTGGCAATATTTTAGAGTCTCTTGGTGAAGAGATTTTCTTTCTAACTAACTTCGGACATTTTTCTGTTGTCCAATTAATCCCCATCTCGCCCCCAGGCTGATCAAGGGCCTAAAGGCGCACAGGGAGCCAAAGGGGTCAAAGGAGAAGAGGGACCCGCAGGACAACAGGTAGGGATGGCCATTTTGTTTGTGTCAATTGGCACGTTCGTGATGGTATATGGCGCATTCTGCGCGAATCTGTGCAGCTCACAAAATAAGAAATTTTGAATACATTGGCCCTCATTTATCAAACTTGCGTAGAAACCATCGCAGAAATGAGCGCAGATCTCGTCGTACGACAAAGCTCACGTGAGATTTACTAAACATGTGTACCTCTCCAATCCCACCGTAAGAGCGAGCGGCTGTTGATAAATCCAGCGTCTGAAAACCATCGTAATTAGAATACGGTAATCACGCCTTCTCTACAACGGTGGGAAGGAGACCGCACTCCTGAGTTTGCGACATGGAGAGACGCAAACCGGCTAAAACATCTACGTTTGTGGTTGATTGACAGCTTGAAATTAGGCTTTACGCGAGGTAGACAACAAAATAACACGTGTAAATAGGCCTAATCAACAGCAGTAGTCAACAGTGTTTCGGTTCTCAATATGGAAGGGGTAGGCCAAGAGATTGATTTCCAAATAGTTACAATGAAATGTTTGATTGACTACAGTAGGCTACACATAATGAAGATATTTGTATATCTATATTATTATATTGTATTTTTTTCCCAAAAAAAAATATGACGATAAACCTTTTTGTAAACGAGGTCAAGAAAAGGGTCCTACGTGAAACTGGCCAACAAACAGTGCCCAAACCATTTGTTGGGGAAGGAGAGTTTTACATGTCCAGTGCGCTGTCCCTCTAGCGCTCATTCGCGCCCTGCTTCTCTCCTGCGATCCAGTTGTTTGGAGTGGAGTTGATATCCCTTTTGCCACCTAAATAGACGACTATAAAGTGTTATCGGACACACGCGTCAGGTGTGTATTCGGATAGTCGTGCGAAACGGCGAAACTGTACCGGGAAAGTTTGTAGGCTATGTATTGATGTGCGCCTGAACTCCCAGCTGTTAAAAAGAACGTCGGCCCCCTTTGATCCCATGACTGAAGGCACATTCCAATATGCTGCTGTATATTGCACAATTATTCACACATCACGTCAAATCACAAATTGGTAACACTTCCAAATAAGGGGCCATAATTAACAGTAAAGTAGTTACAACCTAATACTTAAGTAAGGGTTAATAATCATTACTTAATGCCACATTAGACACATATTAATTGTTATTAATGCATTAGCAAGCAGTTACTTATCTATTAGATAACTATTACCTTGTGTTACAAGTTAATAGCATATTATTATTTAACTAATAGATAAGTAAGGACACAGTTAACAGTTAAGTAGCTATCAGGTCATACTTAACTAAGGACCAAAATTAACACTTACTTAATACAAAAGTAAGGCATAACTAATGGTTAATTAATACTTAACACATTGAATACCGGCGGTGCTCACGGAATTATGTCGTAGAATACCAGCGTTCTAAGCCCTTTTTTACGTTTTTTTGTAGACTCACAGCTTATTATGTGATAGGGCCACTGAAATATGTTATGACTCGTTTGAAAGTGGAGACGCTGCCCTCTTAGTAGGTGAAAACTGTGTGTCTCTACGAGCTTTAATTGCCGAGTAAACCCACGCTAAACCGAAGTGGGTATCCATGGAATTCAGCTACAATCGGAGATATTGAGGTTTTTGTGAAGGGTGCGCTTCTTCAGAATGTGACGAGTTTGAAAGGGGATGAGTTGGTTTTAATTACAATTTGGTGCAAGGTTAGCTCTGACACACATCTTCCTGCACGTCAAGACACACCTCCTGCTCTAAACCACTACGACACCGGCAATCAATGCCCTTCGAAATCCACGTTTTTCACACAGACTGAACACAAGCTCTTTGCACACATGCAGAAGGTCGGACATTTGCTAAAATAGTTCCCGATGACTCCCGAAATAATAGCCCAACATTGACAACAAATCCCAATGATATGATGCTTAGATGTAGCCCATCCGATCCATATGTAGCCATCTATGCTAGCTTCTGGCTTTTCACATACAGGAAGACAGTTCAACATAGGGGTGAATAATCAAATAAACTTATCTGGTTGGCGATCAAACTTCTAAATCGGAGCGCATTACTCCAATTACAATTCGGGTGCCATTTTGATCCAAGGAGCTGGTAAAGGTCTAGGTAGCAAGCCCAGAAAGTTCAAGATACTCCTGGCACGATATACAATGGTCTCTGTGTTTACCTATTGCGTGAAGTCAGACACAATACACGCTACCGATCGTAGGCTACTAGGGAAACAACAACATAGCACGATTCACGAATACGGCAGCACACCTCCTGCTCTGTCACACTACGACACCAGCAATCGATGCCCTTTGAAATCCCCGTTTTTCACGTGGACTGATCACAAACTCTTTGCACACATGCAGAGGGTGAGACATTTGCTAAAATAGCTCCCGATGACTCCCGAAATAATAGCCCAACATTGACAACAAATCCAAATGATATGATGCTTAGATGTAGCCTAGCCCATCCGACCCGAATCATATGCGGTGGCAGATGGACACTCCCAGCTGAGATCGCTCCCGGACGTGTAGTCCCAGGTGTTTCTATCACTCCCGGACGTGTAGTCCCACCCGGATCGATAGTCTGGCTAGTGGGAGCGAGCCGACAGGGGAGCGTCCTGCGTTGGGAGCGACAATCAGGGAATCATGATATGTAGCCATGCTAGCTTCTGGCTTCTCACATACAGGAAGACACAGAAACTTATCTTTTTGGCGATCAAACGTCCAAATCGGAGCGCATTACTGCAATTACATATCGGGTGCCATTTGGATCCAAGGATCTGGTAAAGGTCTAGCAAGTCCAGAAAGTTCAAGACACTCCAGGCACTATACAATGGTGTTTACCTATTGCGTGAAGTCAGAGACAACAGATGCTACAGTGACCGTACTAGGGAAATCAATGCAGGCAGCGCGATAGGCGACATGGGTTGGCTTCCAGACATCTTGGTAAGTTAAATTAAAATATCCAAATCATAACACTCAAACATCATAACAATCAAACAACTTTGGACTGCAAATGTTGTCATTTATGTCCATCACAGAGCTACCAAAATCACATATATTGTCCATTGAAGGGTGTAGATTCAAAATATGATATTTAAATGCAAAAACGTATTTTTGCGTTTTGGTATACAACGCATGGGCGTGAAAAACGCATTATTACGTCGTCGGTACTCAATGTGTTAAATATTGAGTTTTGGGACCCTTATATTAGAGTTGGCTGAGGATAACTAATGGTTAATTAATAGATAGATATTGTTGTTTGGGACCCTTATATTAGAGTTGGCTGCGGATAACTAATGGTTAATTAATCGATAGATTGGCTGAGCATACCTAATAGTTAATTAATTAATCTACTGTGACATCTAGTTTTCACTCGTTCAAATCACTGTAATAGTTGTAACAGGAGCGATAATATAGCAAGGATTGGACGTACACTTCTCAATGACGGTGGGGTGATGAGATGTAATTTTTTCATTTTACCATGTACTAATTTTAATGGTAAAAACCCTACAATAAATGCAGAACATTATGAAGAGTAATAGTTTTGAAGCAAAACTAAACCCTTCCTTTGTGATAATTAAGTTAATGTTTGAGAATATTAGCTCCAAGAAGTGCAGTGCATGATGGGTACGCAATCTACAGACAACAATATTTCGGTATTATTTAATCATTAGATTAGGTACAGTTAATAGTTAAGTAGCTATTAGGTCATACTTAACTAAGGACCTTAATTAACACTTACTTAATACAAAAGCAAGGCATATCTAATGATTAAATAATACCGAAATATTGTTGTCTGTAGATTGCGTACCCATCATGCACTGCTCTTCTTGGAGCTAATATTCTCAAACATTAACCTAATTATCACAGAGGAATGGTTTAGTCTCGCTTCAAAACTATTACTCTTCATAATGTTCTGCATTTATTGCAGGGTTTTTACCATTAAAACTAATAAGTGGTACATGAAAAAATTACATCTCATCACCCCACCATCATTGAGAAGTGTACGTCTAATCCTTGCTATATAATGGCTCCTGTTGCCACTATTACAGTGATTTGAACGACTGAAAACTAGATGTCACTGTAGATTAATTAATTAACTATTAGGTATACTCAGCAAACTCTATTATAAGGGTCCCAAACACCAATATCTATCGATTAATTAACCATTAGTTATCCGCAGCCAACTCTAATATAAGGGTCCCAAACAACAATATCTATCTATTAATTAACCATTAGTTATCCTCAGCCAACTCTAATATAAGGGTCCCAAAACACAATATTTAAGTATTAATTAACCATTAGTTATGCCTTACTTTTGTATTATGTAAGTGTTAATTTTGGTCCTTAGTTAAGTATGACCTGATAGCTACTTAACTATTAACTGTGCCCTTACTTATCTATTAGTTAAATAATAATATGCTATTAACTTGTAACACAAGGTAATAGTTATCTAATAGTTAAGTAACTGCTTACTAATGTTCAACATATGCATTAATAACAATTAATATGTGTCTAATGTGCCATTAAGTAATGATTATTAACCCTTACTTAAGTATTAGGTTGTAGCTACTTTACTGTTAATTATGGCCCCTTATTTAGAAGTGTTACCCACAAATTAGATGTCTTTTGCAGTTCTTCTTGGCCAATGCCAAATTAATGCAGCGCTCCCAGGAAGGGTGCACCAATTCAAACAGGTAGAAGTTGGCTTATAGCCAAAATAGACAATGTGAAAACATTTTGTAATTATGTAGGCCACATATTTATGATAATGAGTTGCTCAAGTTGGTGATCATAGGCATCCCAAGTCCAACTTGAAAACGGCGTACACCGTCTGAGAGCGTAAGCGCAGGAAAGATGAAATCCTACGACTGATGAGATTTGATAAATGCCAACTGGTCGTAGAAAAAGAACGTATGCACGACGTGCGCATGATTCTCGTCGTACGCTGCTTTGATAAATGAGGGCCAATACATTGTGATTACGCAGTGCACATGTGAATTGCACAGATTTGCGTAGCATGCACCATCACAAATGGGCCCAGTGTGTGAGCTCCAATATGCGACCTTGCGTCCTCCACTTGTGCTTGTGTTCTCATCCCGCCTCCTGACCCCTCCTCTGTAGAGAAAAGAATAAAGTTTCCCCGCTGTCAGCCTAGCCACAACAATTTTTGGGGGACTGCTCTTCATTCACCATCCACTTTGCAAATGAGAAAATTACTTTACAATTGAGCTTTTGCGAGATATTGAAATATAATACTGTTGTCAGTGATGTCATCATGACATTACTTCCTGGTACGAGGTCACAAGCACAAATCGCATATTGGAAGGTCGCATATTGGAACGCGCCCCGTGAACTGGAGGCCGCCATTTTGTTTGTCAGTGAAGTATGAGCAAGAAGAGTATAGACCAACTCAAGGCAATAGGATTAAGAACAATTGGTGATGAGGTGGTGTGTGTGTGCGTCTTTAAAGGGTATCCAAGGAGAGCCAGAGAAGAGGGGAAACTGTGGATTTCCAGGCGCTCGAGGACGCAGTGGACAAAAGGTGAGCTAGAATAACCACTCACCCCCATACATACAATACAATGTAATGAGGACTCAATTTGGGGCCCCTTCTCTCTCTGGGCCCATGGCTGACCCCCTGTCGACTTCCCTGAGAAAACCAGCAATTTCAACACAGAACCAATGTCTCAATCTACGCACTTGTCAGTGCACTGACAGTAGGGTGACCACCTGCTAATAAGTCCAAGTGGGGACAAGGGGTTTGCTTCTGAGGGGCAATGTGGGACAGACCCTGGCGTGCACGTGCACTCACGCGGCAACGCTTCATATGCTGTGCGCGCACACGCTACGGGGGGCGGGTGGTCACCCTAACTGACAATCAGTGCACTGAGGTCTTCAGTGCATAGTGTCGTGGAAAAATTTGAGCACTGTGCCCTGGAAGTGAAGGCTGAGCATGGCATTAGCTCGCCAAAATATCAGTTGGCTACTGTTTTCAATGCACAGCGTCTGTTGCTTGTATTTACATTTCCTTCACCCCAAAGGGCAACAATCACACATACAATACTTGGGTTGGCATGAAAAGGTTGGTGTCTCAGAAACATTACTCACAGAATTAGGAGACTGTCGACCAAACTCTTCTAATGAACTGAACGCCACGTTTCCTCCGTGTCATTGTCAACATGGTGGTCGTTTAGTGCGTGCAGTGTCCATCATTCAAGCATGCGTTTTTCCGCCATTGTTAGGGGATCATCCGGGCACTTTCAGTGCACTGGCTCAACCGAAATTTTCAGCATGAGCGCCCTAGGCACTGAAACGCAATGCCCGAAGTGCATAAGTGTGTGGATTGAGACTAGTGCACTGCACAAACACTGTCATCTACTAAAAAAAGTCTGATCTCTGCCCTAGAAAACAAGGGGTTTGCCAACAAGTACTTTGGCTAGAGGGGTCAAATACGTATTCCCTCAATGAAATACAAAGAAGACAAATTAATTAAAATGTATTCTTTGAAGTTATTTTCCAGACTTTCTTTTTGATATTCTGTCCATCTGTGTTGGAATACATCTACGATTAAAGTTATAGACTGATCATGTCTTTATCAGTGTACAAACCAACACCACCAGAAAGGGATCAAATACTTATTAGATTCACTGTGTAAGGGGGGCCCATAGGAAGTCAGATTTTTGTTTCACACAAGCATGTTAAGTATGGAATAGCGGCCGACGAGGTGTCCCGATATCAAGGGAAATAATGGACGAGGCGGAGCGTTCTGAACATCCCGACGGCGCAGCCAAATTTACAACCAAATGCGATAGAATTGACGACTGGGTTTTTGACTTCACAACCAGATGCGATAGAATTAGTAACGGGGTCTTGACTAGACAACCAGATGCGATAGAACTAGTAACGGCACTTCGCCAGAAAGTTAGAAAAGAAGCAACTTGAACCCGCACGCCCGCATGACATCATAGGTGTCCTGCTACCGGGGAATAAAGGACACCTGTTCAGCCAATCAGAAGACGTTCCGTCTGCTCACTGGGTGTTAAGTAAGGGTTAACGTTCGGCGAGAAGGTCGCTACCGTGGAATAGCAGCACGACAGAGAGAATCTTTAGACCCCGACGCGGAGCGGAGTGAAAAGTCTTGTTGCCATTGACAGCGGTCTGTTATAGACCAACCCGTCCGTTATCGAAAAATAACAGACGTGCGAACGTTGGGGAGCCCCGTTGAAATGAATGGAGCATTCGACCGATGACGTCACACCATATAATAATAATATATAAAGGGGGTCTATTAGAGCTGGTTGAACATGGGGAATTTTGTGCTCCACCCCTGTACATAAGCATACGGTACATGTACCTTCAGACAAGAATTTCCTTTAATGTCATTAAGCTGGATTTCGGTAGCAGTGTACCAGCCTGCTCTCACCCTTGAAATGTAAAAAAAAGTAAGCACAAGGAGTTCTTTTTTCCGAGAGTAGAGTCATAGTGGGTTTACATACAGTGTTGAATCTCGCCCTCCAACCCGTGCCTGCAGTTCACCTAGGGAGCACTGTCGAGACAGCAGAGCTCATAAGGCTGGCGCTAATAACTGACAATTGTGCTCGCTGTCGGGCGAAACTTGACAATATTACTGTAAGTTCTGAGAAACCAAAGTGGATTTCATTGAAATGTACAATAACCTGGGAGTTATGTCCTTCTGGTTTCCTACAGCTTTGGCATTTATGAGTCAGGCTCCGCTAGCATCTTGCTAACAAAATTGCTTTACGGCCGTCGTGATCACAGCAATGCAGCCGGTCGACCAATCCAAACGCAGTGTGTGAAGCCCCTCGTGACGTCATATTGACAATAAAGACGTATTTTACAAAGATCCAGGGAGTTTAAACATTCAAACTAAGTGATGTTTGAAAGGATAATCTATCCTGCCTTTTGGAAAAATAGAATGAAACGATGATACCAATTATCTCCCAAAGCAATGGCAGCATCGTGATTGAGCTCCATGGGACCCCGTTCATTTTAACAGCCTCTGCGCTCCTTGGCGCTCCTCTGTGCTGTCTGGATGGCGCCACTTAGTGGACAGTACCACCCGGAAAAAGTAGCGAGATTCCTCTCTCGTACTACCCATAAACACTCTCTGGTAGAGTAGAGCAGTTGTTGCAGGGTTGCTGCCAGTGCTCACCTGCACACTGATGTAGGCTTTCAGGCCGACCAGAACGGAGCCGGTGCCGGTGCCTGCACTAGTTACGTTTGGCACTAAAGTGCTCATCGGTGAACCTCCTGTGTTCATACCGGGCTCTGAACAATTTCCGCACGTGACTGTTACCCGGAGGAACTTGCTAATGGCCACGCTGTCGTCACGGTTCGCGGAGAAAAACCTAGTATTTTGCGGTTCGCATTGCGAACGAACTTTCCGGTTCACGAACGCTAATATCTGTGGCATGAACACGACGGCTGGTTCGCGAGTAAGTGCAGGAACAGGCTCCAGCACGGTTCTCAGTCGGCCAGAACGTGCTAATGGAGGCAGAACCCTGAAACGTCTACTCAGCTCTCAAAAAAAAAAAACCTCCTTGTGCTTGACCTTACTGTCTTTTAGTGTGTGAATCTGCTCTTACCTAAATATCCAGACCGCAACAGTATCCTCACTTCCTCACTTGTATTTACATTAAAGCTAATACTCCACTCTGAACACTTTGATTTAGATGTTCTACACTGGAGCTGGAATGAACCCTGTCAGATCCTTCGCTCCTGCTACGTTCAAGAGGAACTCCATGAACCACTGGGTAAGAAAAATATATACAAATTATGCATAAAAAACATGCTCATAGTCTCGCATTGTTTGTAAACTACTTTCAATTCAGATATGATGGACGTAATGGTGTTACATTGTTTTAGTCTTTTACAGAATGCGCAATGCACTGCATGTATTTCTCAGCTGCTCACATGTAACTATAATATGGTTTCTGTTCTTCCCTCCTCGTGCCTGCGCCCGTCGGTCCGTGTCTCCGTCCAGCCGGCTGTGCGTGCATCCGTCTCTGCGTCCGTGCCTACGTCTGGCCGGCAGTGCGTCAGTCGGTCTGTGCGTCGGTCTGTGCTTCCGTTTGTGCTTCCGTCTCTGCCCACGTCCGTGCCCACGTCTGGCCGGCCGTGCGTCCGGCCGTGCATGCGTCAGTCCATCTGTGCATCTGTGCCAACATTTGGCCGGACGTGCTTCCGTCTGTGCTTCCGTCCGTGCTTCCGTCCGTGCCTACGTCTGGCCGACCGTGCGTCCGTCTGTGACCACGTCCGTGCGTCCGTCCGTCCGTGCGTGCGTGCGTGCGTCAGTCCGTTTCTGCATCCGTGCCTACGTCTGGCCGGCCGTGCGTCCGTCTGTGCGTGCGTGCGTCAGTCCGTCTGTGCATCCGTGCCTACGTCTGGCCGGCCGTGCGTCCGTCTGTGCCCACGTCCGTGCGTGCGTCCGTCCGTCCGTCCGTGCGTGCGTCAGTCCGTTTCTGCATCCGTGCCTACGTCTGGCCGGCCGTGCGTCCGTCTGTGCGTGCGTCAGTCCGTCTGTGCGTCCGTGCGTGCGTCAGTCCGTTTCTGCATCCGTGCCTACGTCTGGCCGGCCGTGCGTCCGTCTGTGCGTCCGTGCCTACGTCTGGCCGGCCGTGCGTCCGTCTGTGCCCACGTCCGTGCGTCCGTCCGTCCGTGCGTGCGTCAGTCCGTTTCTGCATCCGTGCCTACGTCTGGCCGGCCGTGCGTCCGTCTGTGCGTGCGTCAGTCCGTTTCTGCATCCGTGCCTACGTCTGGCCGGCCGTGCGTCCGTCTGTGCGTGCGTCAGTCCGTCTGTGCGTCCGTGCCTACGTCTGGCCGGCCGTGCGTCCGTCTGTGCCCACGTCCGTGCGTCCGTCTGTGCCCACGTCCGTGCCTACGTCTGGCCGGCCGTGCGTCCGTCTGTGCGTCCGTCTGTGCCCACGTCCGTGCCTACGTCTGGCCGGCCGTGCGTCCGTCTGTGCCCATGTCCGTGCCTCCATCTGTCTGTGCCTCCGTCCGGCTGGCTGTCCGTCCGTGTGTGCGTGCCCACGTCCGTGTGTGCATGCGTGCGTCTATCTGTCCATTCATCCGTCTGTGCATTCGTCCGTGCCTACGTCCGGCCGGGCCCCATGTCGGTGCGTCCGTGCGTATGTCAGTCTGTTTGCCCGCAAAAACAAAAAACAGTAGGGGGTCTACCAAAAAAATTAAGTGATTTTTGTGTGTGTGTGTTTGTTTGTGTGTGTCAAAGCATTAAATAGTCTTCCTCCCTGTTACATCTCTGATATGCTCTCTTTTTACGCCCGTGCCCGAGCTCTCAGATCCACTGATGGCACACTGCTAAGGATTCCTACCCTTCCAAAATAGAAAATTGGTGAAGCCGCCTTCGATATGTACGCGCCCAAGAGATAGAACTCTCTCCCTGCCTCTTCACATCAGAGACGACACTACCTCCATCGACTCGCACAACCGGGGGGGGGGCTCACTGTTTGTTTTTTGTATTTTTTCCTCCTGTCTTTATCCTTTTATTGTCTATTGTACGTTACATTTAGCTTTAAAATTAAGATAATGAAAAGAAATAGAAGAAAAAGGAAGAAAATATAGGTCCCCCATAAGGGGGGGTGGTGGTTGGGTTTAAAAAAAAAAAGCGTGTGCGTGTGTTTACAAAGAGTGTGTGATTTACAAAGTGTGTGTGTGTGTGTGTGTGTGTGTGTGTGTGTGTGTGTGTGTGTGTGTGTGTGTGTGATTACAAAGTGTGTGTGTGTGTGTGTGTGTGTGTGTGTGTGTGTGTGTGTGATTACAAAGCGTGCGTGTGTGTGTGTGAGTGATTTACAAAGTGTGCGTGTGTGTGTGAGTGATTTTACAAAGCGTGCGTGTGTGTGCGTGTGAGATTACAAAGCGTGAGTGTGTGTGTGTGTGTGTGTGGGGGGGGTGGGTTGTTAATATGTGGTTTGAAGTGTTGAGGGACACAAATTGTTTTTTGTATTTTTTTTCTCCTGTCTTTATCCATTTTTTCTGTATCCTTTTATTGTCTATTATTGTATGTTACATTTTGCTTTTGTTAAAAGATGGAAAAATTAAGATAATGAAAAGAAATAGAAGAAAAAGGAAGAAGATATAGGTTCCCCATAAGGGGGGTGGTGGTTGGGTTTATTAAAAAAAAAAAAGCGTGTGCGCGTGATTACAAAGAGTGTGTGTGATTACAAAGCGCGTGTGTGTGTGTGATTACAAAGCAGGAATGTGTTGGCGTCATGCAGATGGTCATGTTTCTTATTTATTTTTATTTTTATTTTACACTTGTCATCCCCCCAGCTGTATTATTTGCTATAATAGAGATAGAACTCCCTGCGTCTTCACATCAGAGACACTACCTCCATCGACTCGCACAAACGAGTGGTGGCACTGATTGTTTTTTGTATTTTTTCTCCTGTCTTTATCCTTTTATTGTCTATTGTACGTTACATTTTGGAAAAATTAAGATATTGAAAAGAAATAGAAGAAAAAGGAAGAAAATATAGGTTCCCCATAAGGGGTGGTGGTGGTTGGGTTTATTAAAAAAAAGCTTGTGCGTGTGTTTACAAAGAGTGTGTGATTACAAAGTGTGCGTGTGTGCGCGTGTGTGTGTGTGTGTTTACAAAGCGTGTGTGTGTGTGTGTTTACAAAGCGTGCGCGTGTGTGTGTGTGTGTGTGTGTGTGTGTGTGTGTGTGTGTGTGTGTGTGTGTGTGTGTGTGTGTGTGTGTGTGTGTGTGTGTGTGTGTGTGTGATTACAAAGCGTGCGTGTGTGTGTGTGTGGGGGGGGGTTGTTAATATGTGGTTTGAAGTGTTGGGGGACACATTGTTTTTTGTATTTTTTTTTCTCCTGTCTTTATCCTTTTTTCTGTATCCTTTTATTGTCTATTATTGTATGTTACATTTTGCTTTTGTTAAAAGATGGAAAAATTAAGATAATGAAAAGAAATAGAAGAAAAAGGAAGAAAATATAGGTTCCCCATAAGGGGGGGTGGTGGTTGGGTTTATAAAAAAAAAGCATGCGTGTGCGTGCGTGTGATTACAAAGCGTGTGTGTGATTACAAAGTGTGCGTGTGTGTGTGTGCGTGTGATTACAAAGCATGAATGTGTTGGCGTCATGCAGATGGTCATGTTTCTTATTTATTTTTATTTTTATTTTACACTTGTCATCCCCCCAGCTGTATTATTTGCTATGATATTAACCCCTCCTTGCATCTGCACTTGTTGTTCTGTATTTCATGTGCACTTTGTATTTGCTAGTGATGTTGGCTATGATTATGTCTTCTTTGAAAGCCGTTTTGGTTATAAAGCGTCTGCCAAATGTAATGGAATGTCATATTAATAGACAAATCATCTGATCTGCCTTTTGTGTACCACAATAAAAGAAAAAGAAACGCCATCACACAAAGTTGCCTACGGCAGATGTTAATTTTTCTTATTTATTTTTTTGTTTGTGTGCGTGTGTGTGCGCCCCCCCCCACCCCCCATTTTTTTTTACAACGAGTGGACACTCCACTGACACCCAGTCATCTTTCACTTATCAAAAGTAGGCTTATCATGCACTTAAAGCTGTACAAAAGCGGTGCCAATTTAGCATACTCTGTGTGCAATAGTGCAATGAAACGCAATTTAAATAGCTGAAAAAAATTCACTTTCTACTATGTATAGTCATCAAAAGTACACTTTCTACTATGTATAGTCATCAAAAGTACACTTTAAGTGTGTGCCTTTCAACTGGTCACTGCGCCTGACCCTGTTCTTGCTTAAATTTTCTCCTTGGAAGTCAAGGCTAAATGTTGCTAAATGCTGTGCAATGTAATATAATGTAATCTTTGTTGGAATGCCACAGCCCGAGTGTTGTTGCAGGCAATTAAGGCAGTTCTGAAGGCAAAAGGGGGTCCAACCCAACACGAGGAGTGTTCCTCTCTAATAAAAGGATCCCAAACACCAATATTTATCTATTAATTAACCATTAGTTATCCTCAACCAACTCTAATATAAGGGTCCCAAACCCCAATATTTATGTATTATTTATCCATTAACTTGTAACACAAGGTAATAGTTATGTAATAGTTAAGTAACAGCTTACGGATGTTCAACATATGCATTAATAACAATTAATATGTGTCTAATGTGGCATTAAGTAACGATTATTAACCCTTACTTAAGTATTAGGTTATAGCTACTTTACTGTTAATTATGGCCCCTTATTTAGAAGTGTTACCAAAGAGGGAATATGTCGCCTAAGCTAGTGAAAGTCAATGGATCCGTGTAGCATTGTAGCATGCTACACGGATCCATTGACTTTCACTATCTTAGCGACATATTCCCTCTTTTAACTTGTCTTAAAGCAAGACAACGCTTAGCATGAAAAATAAGACACTTCACCACCTTTATAAACCTCAGCCAACGATTTTAACTGTATTAAGCCCCAAAATAGAGGCATACCCCTTTAACAAATGACTTGTTAAGCATTGCTTATGCATTATCAAGGATATACTTAAGTATATCTGGGGAACTGTTCTAAAGTGAAAACCTGTTAATGCTTTACAACACATTAACAAATGACTTGTTAAGCATTGCTTATGGATTATAAAGGAGTTACAACTCATTGCTTGAGGCGGTGGTAGCTCAGATGGGGGCTCGAACAGGGCTCGAATGTGCAATCTTTGGGTAACTCCTTGATAATGCACAAGTAATGCTTGACAAGGCATTTGTTAATGTGTTGTGAAGCCTTAACAGGTTTTCACTTTAGAACAGTTCCCCAGATATACTTAAGTAATTGGTTATAACCCCTTGATAATGCTTTCCAACACATTAACAAATGACTTGTTAAGCATTGCTTAAGCCTTAACAGGTTTTCACTTTAGAACAGTTCCCCAGATATGCTTAAGTAATGGTAAATGGACTATGTGTATGTGTATGCCTCACATTCACACAGCAGTGACCGAGGTTGCCATGCAAGGTACTACCCTGCCACCAGGAGAAACTTGGGGTTAAGTATCTTGCTCAAGGACACAACGATGGAGACAGGCCGAGTGGGGCTCGAACCTGAAATCTTTGCGTTGCTGAACGGCTCCTCTACCATCTGAGCTACCACCGCCTCAAGCAATGAGTTGTAACTCCTTGATAATCCATAAGCAATGCTTAACAAGTCATTTGTTAATGTGTTGTAAAGCCTTAACAGGTTTTCACTTTAGAACAGTCCCAGATATACTTCAGTTATGGGTTATAAATCCTTGATAATGCATAAGCAATGCTTAACAAGTCATTTGTTAATGTCCAGAAACATCCATGAGGGGCAGTCACATGAGCCTCAACTTACTGCTTGCCATGTTACCACTCATCACAATTAACCCTTTTGTAATGGTTAGTGTAAGATTTCACTGATGCTAAAGAAAGAGTTTACAAACCATTATCATACATGCCTAATAGTACTTGTTAATGGTTAGGTGGTAGGAGACAACACAGAGATAATGTTTTTTTCATAAATAAAGGAGGGTTATCTGACATTTTAATGATGGTTTACTAATGCTTAGCAGAAAGTTTAATCACCATAAACAAATAATTAATTAACAGTATGTAATAATTACCAAGAAATACATAATGGCTACCTCATGATTCACTAATGGTTAACTAATGTTAAAATAAGGCTTGACTAAGGCTTAACTTTGCTTAGTGAACAGTTACATCAGTAAACACAAACCATTTACTTACGTTAGTAGTTAATGATTAAGAAATGAGAAATAATACTTACATAATGACTAACTTGTGATTCACTAAGGGTTAACTAATGTTAAAATAAGGCTTAACTAAGGCTTAACTTGCGCTTAAAAAGGGGTACTTATTATAATGTGTTACCCAAATATTTTCTAGTATGGTCCAAGTGAAGTCATTTTTGCAGCTAAAAATGGCTATTTTTGGAAATTCAAAATGGTGGAGCATGGAGAAGATCCCTCTTTTCATGTATGAAAAGTGTAATTTTTCCAGTCATAATGAATACTTAGAATTTGATGCTGGTGGTAAGTATTCATGAAAAAGGTAACATTAGTGAATGGGCAGCATGAATTCTGGAAATAAATAACAAAAAATCTCACACAGTGTCCCTTTAAGTACTGCAATCAGCCTTACTGTAACGGAGGTCATCTTGCACCTGTTCGTCCCCCTCGGGGATGCGAACCTGCGACCTCGTCAACTCCATCGGTTCGGGAATGGGAAGCACAGTGCGATAGGCTACCGCTGGACTAAAGGACAAGTTCCCCAGCCTAACGGCATCGACACTGTACGAGGCTCAGGGAGGGTTTACTAACGTTCCACGCCAACTCTGCTAGTTAGCCTCCGTTACATTACATCAATCCACATATACACACATGCCCTCTCTCTCTCGCTCTCACACACACACACATGCATGTGTGCTCACACAAACACAAGGTAAGGTCCTGGTAGGGTAGTCCTATGCTAAGAGTCGCTCAGTGCAGTAAAATGGCCTACTCAACATTACTATGGCCTACTACCACAGCCAAAATGTAAAATACAAAAAAAAACCATCTGCAACAGTGATTTGTTGTATATTAAAACATTTTGCATACATCCAGTTGTCTACCTATTCCTTATCCACCCCATATTTCTGTTCCCCCCACCCATTCACGTATTCAGTTTAGTTTACCCAAATATAGGCCTACCTACCTCCCTTCTATACCCATATACAATACCGCTGATTGTACATGGGGCCCATAATTTGCTACTACGCCCCTGGCTACTGAGAGTATAAACATCAGGGTCCAATAAAAGTCTGGAAGGACCTTTAAGAATAACAGAGTACACAGTACACACAGCTAGATACATAAACAGTAGCTACACATTGCCCAAAGTTAACACTATTGATTGTTTTTGCTCTTTTTTAAAGTAGCAAATACTTTGTATTTTCCACAACATTGAACTGAGAGTAAACAAATTTCACCCATTTTAGGTGAAACAGTGGGGGTGTCTATGTAATGGGGATTCCAGCTGAGTCTTCTGGTTTTTTTTAATGGGCATGGAAGTGGTATCCTGCAGTGGTCTCCTTTATGAATCATGTGTAATTATTTTCTTCTCAATTTCCAAGTATTCATTCAAGCACATCATGTCTTGGACTCTCGGTTTATGTCCATTCATACCTCTTGGTTCATGTTTCCTAAATTAGAAAGCAATAACAGAGAGGCTTCGTGCATTCATTTGGATAGCTCATGGTTTAGAAACACAGAGACACATACGTACATACAGTAGGACCTACAAAAATGATATGTGTGAATTCTGGTTATTCAGCGATCAATGGTTTAAAAACATTAAACAGTGTCAACTTTTTCAAACGAATTCTTTTTATCAATCTGCATACTGAGTAGTAGGATTGGGGTCTGATTTTGTTTGTACAGTATCTCCACATACGCACACTTCATCACAACACTTCAACACTTCAACACCTCTCACCTCCCACTGCAGCTGTGAAGGGTTACAGTATATGAGAGCATGGGTGCCGCGAGGGGGGGGGGAGGTGTTACAGATTCTAAGGGCCCGACAGCACTGACAGGGCCCCTGTAAGGATGCTGATAACATAATTTGTCATTTTTGGGGCCCAAAATGTGAATCTTTCATGGGTACCAACATTTTTAGCAGCGCCCCTGTATAAGTGTCAGAAACAGTGTGGAGCGGACATACAGATCGGTAAGGTGTGAACACGCTCCTGAAGAAAGAAGCATCTCTCTCTCTCTCTCTCTCTCTTTCTTTCTCTCTCTCTCTCTCTCTCTCTCTCTCTCTCTCTCTCTCTCTCTCTCTCTCTCTCTCTCTCTCTCAGCAGGGGTGTAGCCATGGGGGGTGAGGTCACTAGCCTGATTATATGGAGTGAGTAGAGAGCGTCTAGCATATAGTCAGGCTATGAGGTCACCAAATGTCACCAATTTTTTTTTTTCTTTTTTCGGGAAGACAATATGTGTCCTTCTCTCTCCTCCAGTCTGTCATTCTTGCCCTCCACCTCTTCACACTTTACACTTTACTGTATCTGAGAGGGATTGAGGTGGTTGAGTGTCTTAACCATAGAGGTAGAAAATAATACTAGAGAGGACTCAGCAATTTGCAACAGCACTGGGAAATGGCAGCTGGAGCTTCCTAACTTCCGTAGGTAGTGTAGGTACCTTCGGGCAATGCAAGTCAATGGAGAACACGCCCACCCCTGTCAAAAAATTGACTAAAACTGTGTGAATATGAAGTAACACATTAATCAAACACCAGATTTGAAATGGCAGGCTAAATATCTACTAAAATGATATGTAAGGATTAACGTTCGGCGAGAAGGTCGCTACCGTGGAATAGCAGCACGACAGAGAGAATCTTTAGACCCCGACGCGGAGCGGAGGGGTCTTGTTCTCTCTGAAGTGCTGCTATTCCACAAAGCGACCGACTCGCCGAAAGTTAACCCGCTTATTATATGGATACTTAAATGATTCACACATGGCGGGGACATTTCTTTAGACCTATTTAATGTTAAGATTGTTGCTGCGCAAAACAAAACAGTGCCGTTGTGGAACACCGCTAGGCAACAGCTAGGTAGGGGAGCACGGGGCACAAACTAACGGGGGGCAAGATGTAACACGGACTTTTTATCAAGACGGACCAATCATTTTCTGCCTACTTCTGTAAACACGATTGTTTCAGTCAACAGAAGCCTTCGGAAAAGTTTCAAACATTTTCGTTGAGATTTCATGGAGTTATTCCACAAAGTGTGTTTTAGCACCCTGAAAGTATTTTTTTCCACGTCGCTTGTTTTTTGTTTAGTGAAGCATGGGTACAAGCTACCAAAACTATTCCGATATTGCCGGATACTGTGTTTTCTCAGTTACAAAATGATACCATAATGAAGTTTGTTGCTACTTCGTAGCCAGTGCTAGGTTAACAACAATCATGGCTGAGGCTAAGGGGGCTAGTTGTAACACGGTCAATCTCAGTTAAATTCTCATTCTTGTCAATGGTAATATAAAGGTGAAATAAAATTTGCACACAAATGCAAACCTATCACATTTTATTTGAAGTATGGCTCTATTTATTTGAATATTATTCATAATAAGTGTTTATAAAAGTTATTATTAAGCTATACTGTGAGATTGGATTTTGTGATTTTTAATGACTAATAAAAGTAAAGCCTCTAAAGCCTATTTATTTATTTTGTATTAGTGTCTTTGGTAAGAAAGTATCTTTAAGTATCGTAGATTTATAAACAAACACACTTGTGGTGAAATTATACTGAATTAATTGTTTTAAATACATATTTTCAGCATGTGTTACAACTAATCCTCCCCCTGTTACAACTTACACTACCTGTGGGGTAAAATGTAACATTTTACATCCTCCACAAACAGTAAAAATGTAAAGCAATGGTAGGTTTTTATAACAAATCACCAGTGTTAATATGTAACAGAGATGTGTACGTTTCATGTGTTAAAAAATAAATAATGTAACTGCCTTATATGTGAAGATATCAGCTCAAAAGCAAAAACCGTTACTTTGTGCCCCCCTCTCCCCTAGCCTGGACAACAGGTGTTGTCTATCACAGCAGCTGATTAGAGTGACAAAAGACCGGACCCCCTGCGGAGTGATATGAAACATTCGCTTTAGCCACTGACTTGTATACAAGCCAGTGGCTTTAGCAGTGAACGTCTTGTTGCCATTGACAGCGGTAGCCAGGACAACGGGTGCTGTCTATCACAGCAGCTGATTAGAGTCTTGTTGAAAAGTCGCTTTAGCAGTGAAAAGTCTTGTTGCCATTGACAGCGGTCTGTTATAGACCAACCCGTCCGTTATCGAAAAATAACAGACGTCCGAACGTTGGGGAGCCCCGTTGAAATGAATGGAGCATTCGACAGATGACGTCACAACCATATAATAAGAGTCGATAAAATATATTTAAAAATCAAATAATGTCTTTTATGAACATAGTTAGCAACACACTTCAACTATTGTCCTTGTATAGTGTGTTGGTGGATATTTTCACATGATTAAGCCATTTTTGACAGAGGTGAGCCTTGGTTCTTCGTTAATTTCCAGTTCTCTGATCTACCTACAGATAATGGCCGCTACAGATTGCCATAAAAAGGGGGGCGGGGTCCTCTCTAGTGTTATTTTCTACAGTACCTCTATGGTCTTAACTCGCACATCAGGTCATGACCTATGTGTTGCTATGAAACACCACCATCACTGCTGCCCCATGGAGCATGACGAATATGGAGGAGGAGAGAGAGAGAGGATGTGGGATGTGGGGGAACGACAGGTAGTGTGTGACAGTCTGAGACAGAAAGGACAGGAAAAAATAGAGACCTCAGCTCGTCCCTGAGAGGTGAGATAGAAAAATAGGTGAGAGATAGAGGGAGAAAGAGAGACTTTGTTATCATAAGGCTGACCTCTGCCAGCACTTGTTCCTCCTTCCCACGTCACATCTCTCTCTCTCTCTCTCTCTCTCTCTCTCTCTCTCTCTCTCTCTCTCTCTCTCTCTCTCTCCATACACACACAGTGTAGCTGGGCTACCGGGACTACAAACATCAGGATAAAATAGATGTTTATAAAAGTCTGTATCATTCTAGTTCCTTTCAGAGTACACAGCTACAGATACACAAACTGTAGCTACATAATAACCTTGAAGTACAGCGCTTACGTCGGTCTATAAAGTAATACCATTTTTTTTACTGATGTGAAATGTTACAGTATATCACAAGATGTGTACATCTATGAATGCACATGTTGATTTGACAAAGAAAACATTGATTATGAAGGAGATGTCATAAGAGTGTCATAACTGACCTATACATTCTTGTGACTCACACCTCGTTAATAGGCCTACAGTACTGTATGTCTAGAAATCAAGTTACATAGCCTAGAGGAAATGCACAGCTTGTGCGTCTCATTTCACAAAGCTTGCGATTCACATCCATTAATTTTTCAAATTTTGTTTCATACAAATTTAACAGAGTTACGTGTGTGAGAGGGCTCTCTGTAGGGAGGCAAGAGAGAGAGAGCGAAAGAGACACTGAGATGGAGAAACAATCACGATATGGAGAACAGAGATTGCTTCCATAATGCTGAATGCTGATGATGCTACATGAAATTGCCACCATAATGCATTGTGTTGATGATTCTCACAGGAAAATGTGATAATATCCATTTTTATACAGCTTTGCTAATAATAAGAATAATAATAATACAAAAAAATGTTTTTTTTTATCTTGTGTATAATTGTTACATTTTTAAAACTTTTCTTAGAAAATAGATTATATAGGCTACTTTCTTTCATCCTTCCTAACATTATTACACTTTGACAGCTGCAGATGCACACTATCATGTCTTGCGCATGATGCAAGTGGAGGGAAAACACAAGCAGTGTAAAGAGTTAGCCACCTTTTCATTGCCCCGCAGGAGAGATTATCCACCTGAGTGAGTGTCTTTCCTTCCTAATACAATGCATGCCTCAAGTACTACTCACATATAGTATACACTATGTGCAGCCTGTGCAACAGGGACCATTTGCAGCACCACTTGTATTGTCAATACCGTATACCGGTATATTTTTTTCAGTGCATCATCCTCACTATATTCATGGAATTCATTCTTCACCCACCTCTTATCTTATCGCTACACTGTATACATCCGTGCTATACAAAGCAAAGAACATTAGTGCATCTGGTACTGTATATCTGAAGCAAAGGGGTCGCTGACAGTTCAAGTAAAGCAAGAGATGTATTTTTTTTCCCTCCTTCACACGGCTTACTGTACCATTAACATATCAGCCTCCAGCCTCCTCTCATCCTTCCATTTTAGATACTGTGAACAAAACACAGCAGTGCAGGCAAGCTCAGGTTGTAAACATACAGCATTGTTTGGATGAAAAGATAAAAACAACTTTTGAGGCAGTCCATACTAATGTTATAAAAGCCTTTATTAAACTCTGGCTACATGCCATTGTTTGGATGAGTTCACAACAGCTGCATACACTGTTAAATAGGAACGGTTTTAACAACTAGGACTTAGTGGTGTGTAGTTAAACTAAATATCAATAATGATTTGTTATGTTTTGTTTTTTTGTTTTGTATACTGTAAATGCGAAAGGTTTGGTAGAATGTGGGGGTGTTACGGACGAAACAAACAAAAAAGTTATCTCTGAAAATGGGGTTTTTATTCTGCAAGTGAGATCCCTTTATCTGTTCAGAGAAAAATATCCCCTTTGCATGAACGTGCCTTCAGGGACATTTAATGGTCCTCTTATCCCATAAACGTACGTAAAACGTATTAGCCTACGCACGCACGCATACACGCATGCATGCATGCACACGGACACACACTATCAGGACAAGATATGAAAGAGAGCTGAGCACTTGCCCAGTCCCTATCCCAGAAAATTTGTCTCAGGCGAGCCTCTTGTCTTGCTGTTTTCTGGTTTTAAAAAATCTGGGTGGAATAAATAAACTACTGCATTGTGATTTAATATTTTGAAGTGTCAAAGCTGAGCTGTTACAGTAAAGGCCATGCATGTTTTTTTCTTCATTTCATCGAAAAACGATGAATCAAAATCGATATGGCCATTTAACATCAATAACATGAAAGATTACATTCGGTGTTACAGTAACTGATGACACCCATTGGTGGTGTCTATTCTAATAATATTCTAACTAATTAATAGGCATTTAATGCACTTAAAGCATTCTTAAATAGCATATCGCCGTTATGCCATTTCAAGACTATATCTACAAGGAAAACATGATGTTGAACATGACTGCAGTTGAATCACAAAATAAAGTTTAGTCCTTGAATAAAAAGACCTGTACCACCAAGGAATGGAAGCCTTGCCTGCAGCTGTGATTTATAACACAAACTACACTGCAACACAACACAGACATACTTTACATTCATGGCACATTCCTTTTCTAATCAGACTTTTTTTCATTTTCCAGGGAATGCCTGTATTTTGTCAAAGTCATATTACACAATGTTCTCTTTTTTATTTTAAAGGGCTTTTATGCCTTCATTTAATTTCGATAGTGCAGGGTAAGATAGGGAGGAACAGAGTGGGAGAGAGAGAGATGGAGGAGGATCCGGATATGACCTCGGGACCAAATCAAACCCGGGTCCCCGGCGTCACAGCCAAGACCATATTGCACAGTTTTCACTATATTCCACATTCTTAGTGCCCACAAGCGTGTAATGAGAATGCTGGATTGTGTACACATATGATCAATTCTCCACGTTGAAACATTTCCCAAAGCAGTTCCGTAATCTCTCTGCACACTCCCCCACATAGGCCTATGGAAACAGAATATTCAGGATATTAGATGTAAACAAAAACATTGACCTGATGAGGTGTGCATCACGCTAAGGGGAGGGGAAGGGAGTGTTCATGCTGCATCGTAATATATATATGTGTGTGTGTGTGTGTGTGTGTGCGCATGCATGCGTGCGTGTGTAACATAGGCCAACTAGCAGAGTGTGGCGTGGTGGAACGTTAGTAAACCTCCCTCCCGAAGCCTCAATACAGTGCGGTAGCATTGGGCTATTGGACCGGCCCTTAAACTCAGCGCGCTCGTACTGTGACTCCCATTGCCGAACCGATGTAGTTGACGAGTTGGCAGGTTAGCATCCCCGAGGGGGATGAACCATGCGGGAACACCTCTGTCACGTGTGTGTGTGTGTGTGTGTGTGTGTGTGTGTGTGTGTGTGTGTGTGTGTGTGTGTGTGTGTGTGTGTGTGTGTGTGTGTGTGTGTGTGTGTGTGTGTGTGTGTTGTATATAGTTGTTTGAGTGCTTTACTTTGCTCCTCAGGGTTTTTATCTCTATTCCCAGTAGTGCTGTCACTCCTGTCACAAATGTAGATTTTCTCTATCCCAAAAAAAAACATGTATCCAAATATATCTACAGGAGGGAATGAAACGCAATGAACAAACAGAGAAGCCTGTGATCAAATATTTATAGTGATCCAGGAGCAAAGAATGTGGGGGTGGGGGTGGGTTATTGTCGTGTGGTGGGTGATTGAGGATGCGGGGAATTTTCTTTATTTGTATGTGAGTGCAGACTACAGAAAGACAGAATGACAACCAGTGTTGTACCTGAGCTTGTTCAATCACTGTAACTATATTTCATGAACTAGTTCCTAATTTGAGTGAACCTGAACTGAACGCACATTATTTACTGCCTGATAAACTACCTGCCTGACCTGACCAGAAGCAATGGCGAAGGTGTTACGTCACTAGGAGGGCATGGCCTGGCTAGCTAAATGTTGCCATTGTAGACATGTGCATGTAATGGTTTTATGTAATGCTTTTCTCCGTGACCCCCCTGCAGGACCTCCACGACCCCAGTTTGGGAGTGTTGTAGCTGAGCCAGGAGTTTCTACAACAGCGTGCCATAATTCACCATCATGTTAGGAATGCCATTAATGGGATAGCTGTCTTCGAGCTGTGCATTTCTATTGAATAATCAATGTTGGCAAGTAATTCAGCATTGATTGATTCCAAGGAAAGGCACAACTCAATGGCTGTCATCCTTTACAATCTCATAACTGAGTTAACTATTGTGCACAGCATCAACAGACCTTGCATCGTACCTTTTTGTACCTTCCCCAGAAAAAAACGGTCTGTCTTAGATATTTAAGTCTTCAGCACGTCTGTTGGTCTCCCTCTCAAGGTCAGTGTCAGCAAAGTGTTACAGCAAGCTTCTCCATCCCAGTTATGTGGAGTCATGCCGTTACATCATGTACTGTACTGTCTATTGGATTAGACCAGCCGTGATGAAGGCGGCTTTCATCTGTGATGGCACGAAGGACAAGCTGTTATACTTCATTAGTAAAGAGGGAAGAAATCTGTTGAAATGTTAGTCCAATGCACTGTGCATAAATAAAAAAAAACTAAATAGACCAAAGTGTCTTCATCAGAGTCCTTGGGGAGTCCTGTTATACTCCATCTCTGAATCATTACATTCTTACATGTTCAGGCACCTGAAAAAGTCTGACATCCAAGAGTAGAGATACTTAATTGATCCCTAGTTTACACATAGGCCTAATGAACATTGTAAGACATTATATATTGCAAACATATCCTGAGACTACTTTGTATATTGTGTGGCTGCTAACTGGTGCACATTTGCAAATTAATAGAACTCCAACATAATCTCCAAGCCACAAGCATGGAAATGCCTTCAAGCAATTGCTCGTCCACTGAACAGCAATTTGTTAGTGAGGGGAATAGGAATTCTGTGAGGACAGTGGAATCATTTGACCCAAAACCCAACCCAACCTTATGCATAGGGTATAACTATACACAAATGTGGTATACACATAAATAAATACACAGGAATGTAGTATAAACATTGTATAATGATAATAATGTACCATGACAGTGTGCCTGGAGCAGTATGTAGAGGTAGTTGCATCTCATCTTGTGCTGGCCATTTACTCTTTAACCATTAGACCACAGAAGCCTAGCACAGCCATTGACCCACTGCTTGGAAAGCATGGAAATACCAGTGACATTAAGAGGCAATGACAAGGTACAGCCAGGTAGCCAGCTCCCACATATTACATAGGCCATACAAAGCACAAGGAGCAATGTTCAAAGGATAAAATCTATGGATGTATGGAAGGAGGAATGGATGGATGGATCCCTGACTCACCCAGCAGCTAGGCACAGCATGAGGTGACTAATACCTTCGCAGGTTATACAGACATACAATACCCTACTCGGGGCCGGTGGCAGCTTTGGTTGGCCCCAGGAGAAAGTCACACCCCCCGTCATTACATACATATAATATAATGCCCCCCGCTGACTTTCCTGATAGGGAGGAAGGAAGAAGGTGACTAACACCTTCACAGTCTATGTACTGTAGTCCCCTACTGCCATCGACCTCACAAGGAGAGGAAACAAAAAACCCTGCACAATAGCCATGTAGGACTTCACATTATCCTGTCCACTCAGGTCTCTCGTAATGACGTATGGAGTTCATCGTGAGAATAATGAACAGTAATTTGCACGGCCCCCCAACTGTTTCTCGCCATCTCCTCATCCTCCCACGTCTTCTCAGTGGACAGCAGTGTCTATTTGTGTCATTCCGGGACGACGATCACAGATGGGGACAAAGGAGTCAGTTGTCACAGTCTCAGGGAGGCCCAAAGTTGGGTTCTCATTTACATTTTATGTATTGGGCTCAGGACCAGTCGCTGACAGCTTTGGACGGGACCAGGACAAGTCAACTGAAAGGCCCACCCAATCAGGGAAGCCGAGAGGGTGTAGCAATGGGGTCCGCTGTCCCAGGCACAGGAAGAGAGGGGGCCCAAAATTGGGTTTTCATTACATTGAATGTTTTGGATGGGGAGGCCCTTTCAGTTGACTTTGTCCTGGGCCCGGCCAAAGCTGTCAGCGACCCTGTTTGTGTCCAGCTGTCTTTCACCTTCTCATCCCTCTCCCACTTCTTCTCCGTGGACAGCAGTGTCTATTTATGCCATCAGCTCAGCAAGACAGTCCATATAGAAGATCTCTTCTTTCAGGCCCCTCCACATACAGTAAAATTACCAATGTTAAAGAGTTGAAATTGCCTCAATAAAAATATATTAGAATAATATAATAATACATCTGTTTTATGTAGAGGAAGTCAATGGGAGAAAGGAGATGGTGGAGGATCTGGAAATGACTTAGGGCCAGAGTCCCTGCCTGGTGCGACACTACGGTGCCTCATCTGATTCAGCCATGGCCAAGGCCTTTGATGCTTATGGTCTATGCATAGATTGCCAATCTGCTGCTCAAATTCTGTACCACAGTATATGTTGTATTGACAATTGCAGTGGATGATGATAATGAGAAATATTGTCTTGGTATGTCTGCATATGATAAGGGCTTTGTGGATAGGCCTAATCTATGAGATTTTAGTGTTATGTAATCAAGTGCTTTAGTTTACGCCGCGGTCTGGAGATGTCAATATTTGATGTGGGCCGCAATGCCCCATGGTTAAGGAGTCTTCGGATCTGTAGGTTGGACTACTGGACACGCTTATCCATGGCTGAAGGGCTCTTGAGCAAGGTACCTACTGTTCATTGCTCCAGGGACTGTGTAAACAATACCCTGTACCTAAACAGCTGTGAGTCACTTTGGATAAAAAGCATCTCATAAGTGTAAGGTATTGTAAATATTTTCAGTCCATTATGCATCAGCAAGCGGGGTAATAGAATTGCAAAAATCAACAAAGTAAAGTATAGAAATGCTATCAATGCCGTACTTTGACCCCAGGGATGCAAGTTCAATTCCGACCCGAGGTCATTTCCCGATCCTTCCTCGTCTCTCTCCCTGCCCACTCATTTCCTGCCTGTCTTCACTGCATTATTGGAAATAAAGGCGTAAAAAGGCCATAGAAATGTCATCTAAAAATTGTGTTACATCAACAAATGCAGTATTAAAAGAAAAGACAAAAACATACAGTACAGGCCAAAAGTGTGGACTCACCTTCTCATTTAATTAATTCTCTTTATTTTTGTGCCTATTCACAGAACTTAGTACATTTTCAGGGAGGGCATCAAAACTATGAATGAACACGTGTAATTATGTGCGTAACAAAAAAATGAAAATATATAAAAAATAAAAACAATTATTTAAAAAAAATGCCAAACCGTGACGTTAACACAGCAAAACTGAGGGCCCCACATATTTCAACAAGTATATTTTTCTGTCTATTTTCAAGTAAAAATAACCAGTCAGTCGAGTCAATTTTAATTGATACAAGCAATGCAAGAGAGATTTTCTTGATCTGATAATGGGTCACTTGGTCCGCATAGCTGGTTAACTAGGTGACGTAGTGATACAAAAAGTAATAGTGAAAAACCCTACCACAGATTCCCTCCAACACAGGTTTGACCTCTCTAAGTAACTGGTTATGGCTCAATGTCAGATCAAGAAAATGTCTGTAAAATGCTTGTATTGGCAAGTGTTTAAAACTAGGTTTTAGGTCTCAAAATTCTAGTTCTTCAATTCAGGTGAATTATTGGAGGACTTTAATGTTCGATTAGGATTGACATGACTGACTGGGCATTTTTATTTGAAAATAGACAAAAATAAGCTTATTGAAATGTGTGGGGCCATCAGTTGTGTCGTGTTGACGTCAGGTGGATCGACAGCTGAGCTGACATTGCTGTTGGACAACAGCTAGAATGATATTTTTTGGTAAGCACATAATTCCCATGTGTTCAAGCACAGATCTGATGCCCTGCATGAAAATACACAGTGAAGATATACAGGAAAAAAAAGACAATGCATAAATGAGAAGGTGAGTCCACACTTTTGGCCTGTACTGTACATAAACATACACGGCACTCATACAGCAAGTAGGGATGTTAACCGGTAACCGTTTAACCGATAGTCAACCCGATCAACGTTAACCGGTTAAAATGTTCTGCCACCGGTTAACCTGTTGTAATAATAATTATAATTATAATGATAATAATTTCCTCCCAAAAATCCCCAAAATACGGTAATTTTGAGGTTTTAGTACGATAATTCAGCATTTTCCATCTGGCAACAGTGACTGGACATGGCAGGTCCTGTCTGCGCAGCAAAAAAAAAGGGCTTATGTGAAAAATAAAATTTAAAAAAAATCAGTGCTGTGCATATCAGGCGCGCAAATGTTGTATAATTTAGGATTACTGGTTAACCACCGGTTAATGAGTCTCAGTAGCCGGTTAAGAGTTTTTTCAATTTTCGCCATCCCTAACAGCAAGACATGACTACTAATAATGAAAAATTATGTAACAGACACTAGGTAGCAGTATGAGTTGGTAGGAGAGGGAAGGAGTTTGTCAGTTGAATGTTGGTATAAACCTCCCTGCCAAAGCCTTGCACATACAGTATGCAATGGCGCTGAGCTGTAGACCTAGACATTTAGCTCGGTGAAATAATCACATCTGTGCTTCCAAGCCAGAGGGTGTCGTGATTGAAAGGTTGAGAATTCAAGCCCTTGGTGGCAGATTGGGCAGAAATGACCTCGGTGACCTCTTTACCACATCATGTAAATGTACTGTACTGTAGAATCCATACATGCCATGCACAGGGGGAAACCTTGCTCTGAGCTTGAATAACATGATTGAAAATGTTATTGTCTAACCGCATAACCCATTCGTTCCCAGCACAATTACGGAGGTGGGCTGCATACATTGCACGCGGTGGAGGAGGTTGATCCAGTGCCAGAGCAATCAGAGAGGTTGACTCCACGGCTGTGTGAAAATCTGCTATTACTGTGCACTCAGGGAAGCCGTCAGGAAGGGGGCATAGTCAAGTCAAGTCAAGTAGGGGTTAGTTGTCCAAGGCCCAGGTAGAAAGGGGGCCGAAAATTGGGCCCCCATTACATTGTATGTATTGTGGGGGGGGCATCCAAAGCCATCAACGGCCATGGCCGCATAGCACCCTTAGCATACCTTGAAAAGTCTTTAAAATATTCATTTATAGTGAATCGTAATTAATGCTGTGGGCAACATACGTAGCAGACAGTTTGCTGCGTACCCTTTGTCTGTGTATAAAGTAATTGCCATCTAGTATACAGTATGTGCTTGCAATACAGAATGTGTTCTTTACCACACTTAACATTGCAATCACTTGTTAGGCCTATATGCTCTACTGCAATCACTGGAGCTGTGCTAAACAATTATCTACTGTTATATGAATACCAAAAAGGCTAATGGTGCCTTCTCTGTAAGTCGGTGTCATAGATGACAAAAATCATTACCTAGTCTATCATTAGTATGTCATCAAGTCCCATGCATTCAGTGTTTTGTTCAAAGCCTACTGTAGCCTATGTACAGTATGGCAGTTAACATGTTCTGGGAATGCTGGGTTTTCCACTCCCGGAATCTATTTTTAAATAAAGCTATTGTGTTTTTGGCACAGTAAACAATAATACATGAATCGGAGGCATGCTGTATGCAAATGTAAGGAGGGGTGGCTTGTTGATAGAAAGAGGAAAAAAAACAGTAACCAACATAGTAGCAAATTTACAGATATAATATCGGCTTAATTAGTCATATACTAAGGTGCTGGTTACACAGATAAATGTGGGCCGTACTATGAACACAAACCAGGATTTCCCCTCTGATCTTTAGGCTTATATTTAAGGTGAACTTTCCAACAGATAGAAATTGCATTTGGGTAACACTTCCAAATAAGGGGCCATAATTAACAGTAAAGTAGCTACAACCTAATACTTAAGTAATGGTTAATAATCATTACTTAATGCCACATTAGACACATATTAATTGTTATTAATGCATTAGTAAGCAGTTACTTAACTATTAGATAACTATTACCTTGTGTTACAAGTTAATAGCATATTATTATTTAACTAATAGATAAGTAAGGGCACAGTTAATAGTTAAGTAGCTATCAGGTAATACTTAACTAAGGACCAAAATTAACACTTACTTAATACAAAAGCAAGGCATAACTAATGGTTATATAATACATAAATATTGGGTTTTGGGACCCTTATATTAGAGTTGGCTGAGGCTAACTAATGGTTAATTAATAGATAGATATTGGTGTTTGGGACCCTTATATTAGAGTTGGCTGCGAATAACTAATGGTTAATTAATCCATAGATATTGGTGTTTGGGGAACCTTATAATAGAGTTGGCTGAGCATACCTAATAGTCAAGTAATTCATCTACTGTGACATCTAGTTTTCACTCGTTCAAATCACTGTAATAGCGGCAACAGGAGCCATTATATACAGTAGCAAGGATTGGACGTACACTTCTCAATGATGGTGGGATGATGAGATGTAATTTTTTCATGTACCACTTATTAAATTTAATGGTAAAAACCCTGAAATAAATGCAGAACATTATGAAGAGTAACAGTTTTGAAGCGAAACTAAACCATTCCTTTGTGATAATTAGGTTAATGTTTGAGAATATTAGCTCCAAGAAGAGCAGTGCATGATGGGTACGCAATCTATAGACAACAATAATTCGGTATTATTTAATCATTAGATATGCCTTACTTTTGTATTAAGTAAGTGTTAATTAAGGTCCTTAGTTAAGTATGACCTAATAGCTACTTAACTATTAACTGTACCCTTACTTATCTATTAGTTAAATAATGATATGCTATGAACTTGATACACATGGTAATAGTTATCTAATAGTTAAGTAACTGCTTACTAATGTTTAACATGTGGATTAATAAACAATTTATATGTGTCTAAATGTGACATTAAGTAGTGATTATTAACTGTTACTTAAGTAATTAGGTTATAGCTAATTTGCTGTTAATTATGTTAATTATAATTATATATATGGCCCCTTACCATGTGTCTCAAGTTAATAGCATATAATTATTTAACTAATAGATAGTAAGGGTACAGTTAATAGTTAAATAGCTATTAGGTCATACTTAACTAAGGACCTTAATTAACACTTACTTAATACAAAAGTAAAGGCATATTCTAATGATTAAATAATACCGAATTATTGTTGTCTATAGATTGCGTACCCATCATGCACTGCTCTTCTTGAAGCTAATATTCTCAAACATTAACCTAATTATCACAAAGAAATGGTTTAGTTTCGCTTCAAAACTATTACTCTTCATAATGTTCTGCATTAATTGTAGGGTTTTTACCGTTAAAAACTAATAAGTGGTACATGAAAAAATTACATCACATCACCCCACCATCATTGAGAATTGTACGTCCAATCCTTGCTATATAATGGCTCCTGTTGCCACTATTACAGTGATTTGAACGAGTGAAAACTAGATGTCACAGTAGATTAATTACTTGACTATTAGGTATGCTCAGCCAACTCTATTATAAGGGTCCCAAACACCAATATCTATCGATTAAATTAACCATTAGTTATCCGCAGCCAACTCTAATATAAGGGTCCCAAATATCAATATCTATCTATTAATTAACCATTAGTTATCCTCAGCCAACTCTAATATAAGGGTCCCAAAACCCAATATTTATGTATTAATTAACCATTAGTTATGCCTTGCTTTTGTATTAAGTAAGTGTTAAATTTGGTCCTTAGTTAAGTATTACCTGATAGCTACTTAACTATTAACTGTGCCCTTACTTATCTATTAGTTAAATAATAATATGCTATTAACTTGTAACACAAGGTAATAGTTATCTAATAGTTAAGTAACTGCTTACTAATGCTCAACATATGCATTAATAACAATTAATATGTGTCTAATGTGGCATTAAATAATGATTATTAACCCTTACTTAAGTATTAGGTTGTAGCTACTTTACTGTTAATTATGGCCCCTTATTTGGAAGTGTTACCTGCATTTGTAATACAATTAAGGTGCTGGTTACGTACATGTATGCAGATATTTACTAAGAGTGCCTTACAAAACATGTCATATTTCACATGAAACTGCTTGATATTAAAATGATTTGGGGGCCGGATAAGACAGCCTCACGGACTGTAAACGGCCCATGGGCCATAGGTTCCCCACCCACCCATGATGTATAGTTTAGTTGAAAGAACAAGTACAATTTCTACAATGAATATTGTCTGTAATAATGACTTCCTGCTAAATACTAATATTGTAGGGTAAATTGCAAGTACTTGTACGTGACCTGATTTTTTTTTTATATCTTCATAATTTCTTCCAGGCAGATGTAACAGGAATGAGAAGCAAATGGAAAAGCGTATGACATGGCAGTGACTATGTCCTCGATTCCTGTTCCAGGCACAAATAATCTTCTCTCCATTCCGTTTAACCTCCTCCGCTGCCTTGGGCATGGACTACCAAACAATTCCTCGGGCAAAAAACTGCCACCATTAAACTTCAAAAAGGATTAGCTTATTGAAGTCATCTTTCAAGTCAAAAAATATTCAGGAGCCAGCAAGAGTGAGCTGAAGGTACCCCAGCAAATTGTATAACGTTTCTTTGGCTCCATTGCCAGTGTTGCAGACTTATTTGGAGAGGAGAACAGAGAAATATGTATTTACTTAATGATGTGTTTTATTTATTTACCTATAATGAGACACTTTCATTTGAGAGGCACACGTGTAAAGGAACGTTAAGTTACCCTTTTTATATAATGTTTCTGCTTCCTTTATTTGTTCAGATAGCCTACGTTGGATTTGAAAATGTAAAGTTTAATGGTGGTGAAGTTACAGAACAATACGATTTTTAAATGTTAAACATTTCATTGTTCTGTGACTTTGTGTCCTTTATTACTATGACTGTCAATGTATGTTTTAGTGACAGTGCTGTACTGTGTTTGATCGGGTTGAGAAGGCACAAGTAAGAAAATAGGACCACAGACACAGCACCTGTGATTAAACAAACAAAAAAAGGGGGGGGTCATGCATTGCATGCAAGTTGTCATCTTTGATAGCTGTTGTTATAAGATGCTTTTTTACTTGCGGTGGGGTTGAGATTACCAGATGACGTGATCAACAATGGTTTAGACAGGGCTTTTGACTCTAATGTGAATACCGTAACATGCTGATGTGTGGTGATTGTCTTCCTGTGGTACCAAAGAAAGTAACCATGAATCCCAGACAACAAATGAGACAAATTAGGGAGATTAGGGAAGGTTTTAGACAATTAACATACATCATTTTGGCACAATTAGCTTCATAACCATCATCTAATGACAGTAGAAAGAATTCGTAAAACAATTTTACATGCTATTTCCTTTTACGTTATCCCAAACAAAGCTAAATTAGAAAGCTAAATTAGATTGATTTTAAAGTTTTACAGTAGTGTTGTTGATGGTCTGTGGTGCACAAGAGGCAAAACAATCTTTATATTGTCTTATGTTGTTGTTGGTTGGTTGGTTTTGTTATGTGTTATGTGTCGTATGTTGCAGCAGCTTTTTAATTGTCCAAGACAAATTTCCTGCGGGACAAATAAAACTAATCTTGAATCTTAATCTTGAATCTATAATATCCTTATACTGAATATTGCCCAGGTTTGAATCTGGCCTGGGCAGTGGTGTAGTCTACGTAGAACGCGGGTATACGGAGTAGGCCTATACCCACTTCTAAATTTCAGGGATTTCAGTATACCCACTTAAAATTGATTGATCCATTGTTTTGAATAGCACAAATATATACAGTATACCCACTTCAAAAAAATCTCAAATATACAGTATACCCACCATAAAAAGTAGACTACACCACTGGGCCTGGGTCATTTCCTAACCTTTCCCATCCTTCTCTCCCATTAGTTTCCTGTCTCCATGTTCCTTGGATATGCAAGCTACAAATCCCATAAAACAATACATAAACACTATTTTGTTTAATTTGTTCTGTTTGAAGACAATACCTGATCATGTATAGAATCTGCATGTCATCAAACATATGTCATGAGGAGGTAAGCCTGAAGATGTCACACATCCACCTATGGTACACATGCCAGTAGGGAGGTGTTAGTGTATCAGAACATGTGAATGCATTAATTCCTCCGCAAACATTTGGAAAGTGTAATTATTACACTATGTATATGCAGCGTCATGGCTTTCATTACCTGGAAACAACATACACAACATAGTGAACTGTACATACAGTTCACACACATTTTGGAAGGATTTGCGTCGTCATTCTAGTTGCCATGTGCATGTGGGCACTCATGTTGCATCAGATGACAATCCAAGGGGTGAATCCTCAGTACAGATGCCTTTTTTCAGCAATAAGTGCAATTAGTTATTCATGCTACTAAGTCATGCACACATGGCATGCAGGGGTGTTGAACAAGCGCACACGCACACGCACACGCACAGTTGATTTCAAGTTTTAGGCATTGATTTCATGAACAACTGTCAACATGGAGGATGGTCAACATGGATAATGAATGAAATGTAACCGGCGGGAAAATCACCTTTTTAAAACACATTACTTTATGACAGGAGCAGTAAAAAAACACTGTTTGGTTTTATGTCAGGGCTTACATAAAAGTATAGGTCATAGGACTCCTAGTAAAACAAACCCACAAAAACATCACCGTGGACCATTTAAGGCTGTAGGCAAGCACACATGAAGCTTGCTTGCACCCTCTGCTGGTAACTCAAATAAAATGTCTGGGTCTGACTCTGGCCTAAAAGTTGTAGAGTACCAAGGCCCTCATCTTCTTTATAGTTAAAATGCCTTTATTTTAATCAAAATAATGTGATTAAAAGACTTTGACGCGTTTGAGCATGAAGACTTTGTCTGGGACTGAGCAGTCTCTTGTGTGGCAAACTGAATTAAAAGACTTGGTAACACTTTATAATAATGTTCCTTAGTAAAGACTCAGTAAATAATTAAGTAATGATGAATAAAACATTAACAAATGTTTTTATTATTAACTAAGCTTTATTAATGCTTTATAAAATATCTACAAATGATATC